>NC_087114.1:5602114-5905864 GCF_963855985.1 Ostrinia nubilalis | reverse complement strand
GAAATTCAAAGAATACAATTTATTAACTAAAATAATTTTTATTATTTACTATTTACTATTAACTAAAATAAATTTTTATTATTTAATATTTACTTTATTACTATAAAATACAGGCTCTCGATCTTCAAATAATTTCTTCAGACTCTTCATAAATTTCTGAAGATCTTGCCACTCCGATGTGCCGGTGTTCAGCTGGACCTTCGCGGTGAGCAGCGCCTTCTTGTAGCGCTCCGCGGGCAACACCTTGAGCGCGTCGCTGGTGGTGTAGGCGCGCACCTCTACGTAGTAGGTGCCGTCGAGCGGAGCGGTGCGCCGCACGGAGCCGTTGGCGACCTTGGTCGTCAGGCTGCTGTCCAGCTGCTGGTGAGCCGCGGAACCCCGACGTTGGGAGTTCTCGACCGCTAGCGTCTCGTCCTCGTCGGATAACAATCCGAAGAGATCTTTAGATCTCTTTGACGAAGCTCTGAAATTAAAAATTAATATTATTAATACTTGACTCGCAGAAACACTCTTTCAAGTACAGGTGCTATAATAAATAGCGTTGTTTAAAAGCCTGTACTTGGAAATCATTCATCTTCATTTGTAACACAGTATCTAAAGACAAAAGCATTCAATCAACATATATACACACATAAATCTTCGCTTACATACCACTGAACTATCCACTTACCTAGATTTTAGAGTTCACTTAACACGCTCACACAGACACACAGACACACACACACACGCATTTATGATACCAACCACTTACCGAGATTTTTAATAAACATATAACTACACACATACTTAACATACATACACATACATTGTTTGCTTACATAGCACTGAACCATCCACTAATTAGATTTCAGAGTTCACTCAACACGCTCATACATTCACACACACTCACACGCATTCGTGAAACGAACCACTTACCGAGATTTTCAATCAACATACACATACTCATACGCACATAGTTGGAACATCCACTTACCGGGGTTTAGAGACACGTTTCTTTTTCGGTACTTGCGGCTCAGCCTCACACTCGGAGTCGGATCTGTAGGGACAAATATAATGATTCAGTAAACTGACGGGATGCCTGCGCATCTATGATCTTAAACTTTTCTCATCCCAAAGTGTTTACTTACGTGTGATGAGAGCGTTAAAGATCAATGATGATGCACTAGGAATAAAATTATGTTTGTTGAATGAACCTGAATGCACTGTACCTTGATTTGACTGGCGTCTTCCTCTTCGGCGTATATTTGCGAGAACTGGAGGCAGCAGCGCTGTCTCCGAACACGGATTCGATCTCGGAGTCGGACCTGTAAAGATAAAGTAAAATTCTATGTAGTAATCGAAGTCTCATCAGCGGACCAGCTGAAGGTGGACGGATGGATGGTTATCTGCTAGATGATAAAGTTGGGGTGACTCCAAGAATTGCAAAGAAAAAGAAACAAAGTAAATAAATAAAAAAACTTACATGATTTTTACCTTGGTGATGGAGCAGGGATTCTGAAGAGCAGAGATTCTGGAGGGCAGAGATTCTGGAGCACTGCGCAATAGCTACTTGAGCAGCAATTACTAGATAATTACTTGTTGCGGTACTGTGGTGACAATCACCGAAACACCCCAATTTATAACGCGATTATTGTGGAGTTCGCAAAAACAGTTATAGTGTTGTAAAAAGTACGGAGCAGTTACCTAGTATAAAATATGAGTTACCACGTCGTAACTACATTTGTTACATTATGAGAATAGCCTTTTTAATTTAACGTAAAAATAAATATTTGTAATATTTAGATGCGCAACATATTTTTACAAAAATAACACCTCTTATTCTACTGGTTGATATAGGTAATCGATGGCATGCCCACAGAAATCTAAAATAGAGAACATTAAAATCATCTGAAATTATGAAATATAAAAACGGAGTACCTAGTTATATAATTATATTTATCACGTATCGAAGTTATCAAGTATCAGACAGTATCGCCCATAATATTTTTGTCCCATCCCTAGTTGAGAAGCGCACCAGCCCGATGCGTGCGGTGAAAAATGCAAGCAAGCAGACTTACAACCACGTGGTGCATAGCACTCCGCATGTTTGCTTGACCTCAATTTATTAATATGGTATTTTTCCAAGTTTATTTAAATCAATAGTTATTACTTTATACCTAATTATATAAAAACGACATTTATCTGAAACGAATTATTTTTATCACAGTAGAATGTATTATGAAAATAAGTATGTAAAATGTAAATACTTTTATTTTTAAGCCATTTTAATTAGCCTTATTTACATCAAATCTAAAATATTACAAATTATTAAAACAAGTCGTAAAATCAAGGTTTCGATCATTAGCATTAACTATTTTAGCAATACTACGGAATGGTGATAGCAAATGGTATAAAACACCTTTTTAATTAAATAATCAGAGCAATTTTGAATTAAGTATATTATCTTAGAGTTTAACTATCATTAAACAGATATTTTTAATAATTGCAGAATAACAATAAAACAAATAAACATTATGTCTTATTTTACTTCATTTTGTATAAATGTTAGACGGCTAAGTTAGTGTTGAGTTTCTTGTAAACAATCATCTGTTCCCACTTTGGTTGATATAAGTTGGAATCTATTAGTTTGATATAAAAAAACATCTTACTTCTTACTAATATTATAAATGCGAAATTTGGATGTCTAGATGTATGGATGTCTGGATGGATGTTTGTTACTCTTTCACGCAAAAACTACTGAACGGATTTTGATGAAACTTTGCAGTATTATAGTTTATAACCCAGAATAACATATAGGCTATAATTTATAACGATCTCTGACAAAAAAATTCACGCGGATGAAGCAGCGGGCAACAGCTAGTGTTTAAGCTAACACGATGCGTGGATGTGTGTTAAGCTAAGGTCTAATTGATGACTGCATGTCTGACACTCATGACAACTCTATAGTCTGACATCACGGTATACACGAGTCACACGAGTGTAGAGTAAACTACATACGCCTTACCCGAAAGTAAAAGCTAAACAATTTAATGTGACATTGCTCATGCAATTACGTAGGTGATTAAATTTCAAGTTGTTATAATGAAACGTGAAAACGCCTAAAACACATTTTTTCAGGTCCAGGTTTAAAAATAAGTTGCGCTGGCTCAACTATAATAGAATCTTATATCATATAAAAAAAAAAAAAAAAAAAAAACATCTTCTGCAGTGTGTTTTAATGAAATTCTTTAAATAGACGAACATTTTGTGTTTTTATACATACACCTGCTTTGAAAGATTTGAGGTTCTTATATCATAAGACCCTTGAGAATATATTTTGTCAGTAATTATAAGTTTAAATTTTCACGTAGGTACCTACTTATTTATTTTTTAAAGGAATAAAGTCTTACAGAAACGTCAACAGTTATAGCAAACCTGAAGTATAAATCCTAGCAGTCTTTATATAAAAGGAAATAAATATAATGACAGCATGTCATATTTCGGAGCGGCTTTCTTAAGACAAGATTCCTGGTCTACCAAAGTAAACAACGTATAAAACTTTTACATTGATTGAGGCGCTTATTTCAATAATTTACCTACATTATTTCTTATTTACGTTCATAATTATCAAATACTTACGTATTTTGCATACATTTAGTAATAAAGAAGAACGCCTTACGTTCAGAGTACCGTTAGTTCAACTTTGTCGGCTGTTTGGTGTAACTGTAGTGGTTCAGAACGGACTACCATGCCGAGAGGTCCCGGGTTCGATTCCCGGCCGGGCGGAAATTGAAATGATGAATTTTAATTTATGTGACGGGTCTGGATGTTACTATGATATGTATAATATGTATGTATTTAAAAAAGTATATAAGTAGTATAATACGTTAAGCTAGCACCATAACACAAGCATTAAGTTGCTTACTTTGAGGTTAGCTGGCACTTTGTGAAATTGTCCAAAGATTTATTATAATTTCTTATTATATTATTGTAATTTATATGTTAAAATATCAATTTAATTAAAACATCAGAAACGAGTGCATAAGGCACAAACAATAGTTACTTTTGTCGCAGTGTCAGCAGCGTTATTTCCGGCGCGCGTTTCGATGCGTGTGACGCAACAAGTCGACGACAGTGGCGGGGGCCGTGTTATTTCAATATAAATTTATCCATTACACATTAAATAATTAGATAACTATATTATTTACTCGAGTATGCGAAGCCAGCTTCGAATAATGGCATGGTAACAGATCAGCATGCTGAAGTGTTATCAGTAAGTTGTATTTCATGTGGGTAATGTATTAACAACGATTGTAAATTTTTTTGTGGTTCTCGTTTCCGAAAGCAGGTGCGCTGCGCGGTGCGAGGTCGAGCGCGCTATGCGTTGCTAATGAGTAGTATGGAATTGGGCAATTCTAGATCATCTGGAGCGAGCAGCGTTAGCGACGAGCGACAGTGATCTAGAATGCCCAATTCCATACTACTAACCGACCCGGATATGAGCCGTATCCGACCCTGATATGACCCAGAAACGACCCGTAACTGACCCGGGTATGACCCGTAACTGGCCCGTTTATGACCCAGAAACGAGCCGTGACTGACCCGTTTATGACCCAGAAACGACCCGTAACTGACCCGTAACTGGCCCGTTTATGACCCAGAAACGACACGTTACTGACCCGTTTATGACCCAGAAACGACACGTTACTGACCCGTTTATGACCCAGAAACGACCCGTGACTGACCCGTTTATGACCCAGAAACGACCGACCGAAAGTATACGACCCGTGACTGTAACGGATAGGTATGTCATTTAACCCGTAAACATGACGAATACTATTCGCAACCGAGCCAGATATGACCCGTAACTGACCCGTAACTGGACCGTTTATGACCTAGAAACGATCCGTGACTGACCTGGATACGACACGTGACCGACCCGTACCCGACTTGTATAGGGCCCGTGACTGTGACGGATAGGTATGTCATTTAACCCGTAAACATGACGAATACTATCCGCAACCGACCGGGATACGATCCATGACCGACTCGAATACCACTCACAACCCAAATACGACTTAAAGGTTAGTAGTAGTTTAGCACGAAATTCGTTCGCACGAATGTGCCAAACGTCCCCTTAAAGACGTAGCACACTTATCTACCTGGAAAGGTATCGTAACCGTATCAACTCGACGCGGTCAGTATTCTTTGTATGAAACTCCATACTGCAACGAACACTCGCAGTTAACAGCACGCGAAAGGCGATACGGTGTTGATCCCTTTCCGAGTTGATAAGTCTGCTATGACCTTTACTATGATAATTCAGTTTTGGATCATTGAAAATAACTCCAGTTTAATACTTTTCATCAATCTTCAATATTTTTTTCCAGGTAACGTTGGATATAGTCCACACAAAGCGTCACCACACCGCGCGTATCCCAGATACCCGCAGCGTGAATCAAATGAAAGGACTGTGGCAATGTGTCTACGTCATTCTTTAGTTATACAATAATACTGGACATTGGTAAAGTATGAACACAGTAAAAGAGTCTTACAGAAAATAAATGAGTTTTTTATGAGTGCCCGACGGTAAATATTGTACAGACAGCATGTCAAGCTAAATACTGTGTTATACAGTTTTATTCAGTTGTATGATGTGCTGTCGTCTCGACCTTTGGAAAGAGTCAGATAATTTTGGCTTCGTTTTTTTCACGACTTTTCTTCTATCAAAACCAAACAATAAAGTGCTGAGTTCTGAATTCGAATTATGGTTAACGATAACTCTAAACTTGCACGCGCAACAAAAGTTGAGGCTGTTGGCCTCAACTTTTGTTGCGCGTGCTTTCTTATTCCATCCATTATCATGAATAATATTAACTACTTATTTATCTCGTGAGTATCTTGAGGCAACTTAAAAAAGTACATTCTGTGTTTTTATTATTATTTAGGCAGTTAAATACTGCACAGTATTTAGTACACCATTTTCTTTATTTTCTTCCATCATACAGAAGAATACGCGTGCGTGAGTCAATGTTCGCTCGTATGTGAGGCCTTGTCGAATAGTATCCTGTAGGGGGCCATCGTGCGTGTTTTGTTTTCGATGTAAACTCGCGGAGATGAACAGGCCTGGTTTAACGTAAACTCACACTACGCCCCCTGACACAAATAATTGCTTGTGTTGATCGCCTCAACTCTTTTTGTGCCACCTATAGTAATTTGTAGACCATGGAAATTAGCATTCGTTTGTATTCGGAAATGCGATGATTGCCGATGTGATACATTTACCGCCGGGCACTAAATAATCTTATTTGAAAGATTACATAAAAACATTTTTTGTATGCTAGCTCTTTTAACCTATATTATTTTTGTTATTAAATCCCCTAAAGTCATCTTTCCACGATTGATTTTGACGTTTATGTCACTATTATAAAGTACAAAATTAATTGAGCTAATGTGAAAATTCATTACGAAATTCCTCAAAAAGGATTATCAAACTTATTGCTGTATTTTAAAGTCTAAAATCAATTGCGGAAAGTTTTTTAGTGACTTGATGTGCTGGTAAAATCACTAGGGAATTAAAACACATTGTCACATTATATTGTAACATTTGGGTCGGGTGTACAACGTTCTCAGACTTACGGCTATGTAATAAAGTTTATTTTACCATGATTACCTTATCAGTCAGGCGATTTAGAACCTTAAATGTATGGTGCAGTCAGCGTCCAATAGTTTGTGACACCCAAAGGAGCCAAAAAGTTCGCAACACGTCTTTATTACGATAGAAATAAGGGACAAACTTAACCTTCACTGGTTGGGTTTTTATTGGCGGTCAAGCTGTAGATCCTGGCTACACAGGAGTTGCAGCGGTGGGAACGAGAGGTGGGAATAAAGTTGTGTTGTCAAAATTTAACCACTTTGGGTGTCACGAACAATTTGACGCTGAGTGTACGATTTGCCTTGGCAATCGATTTAATATCGAACGGTTCTGAAAAGTCATACCTATATGTTTTAAAGTCTTCAACGTTACCATACTTATAGTCAGTTCGTACTTGTTAAGTTCACATAAAGCTGGATTCATATTTATAATACGTGTCGTGTTTTGATAATTCGAAAGAAACAAAAGTGAAATGAAGCTGTCAATGAGGGATTCTTTAATTGCGTTCAGCACTTGGCGCCACTAGCGAGTAATAAGACTTTACTCTCAACAGTGGCGCCAACTTGGTGATTAAAATGCGATAGTCCTATGGCTTCAGCGCTCACCAGTTGACGTCACTTTCTTAGCCACAAGCAATGACAGGACCTTACTTGTCCGTGGCGCCAACTGGTCAACACAATTTAAGAAACTCTTATTGTTAAGATAACAATTCTATTATTTCGTGGTTTTAGGGAGTGCACTGGCTAGAAATATCAACCTATCTCCGCCCGATAGTATGTAACGTACCACGACACGGCATATAGGTGTGTACCCAGCTTTACCCTTAGGCCGTAAGTCTGTAATAATTTTGCATTTTGTATTGCGGGTGCGAGTTAATGTAAAGGTATTGGTTTATTTTTAAGACAAACGTAGAATTCACATTTTTAATTTAATATTTTGGGACTAATTTTTAATTTATTGATAAACTTTGATAACTTTGAAGGGACACTGGTACTCAAAAGTATATTCTTTCACTAATCCAATGTTAATATCAGATTTAAAAAATTATGTCGGCCTTTTTATAAAATTTGGTCGTTTTCACCACCAATCCCTAATGTTTAAGTGACTCCTATGAAAACAAACTTCCTGTGTGTTACCATAGGATGATAGGAGTCACTTAAAAATTAGGGATTTATGGTGAAAACGGGCCTAACAGTTGCATTTAATTTTGAAATCTACCAGTTAAAAAGTTGTTAAGGAGTTAACAACCATCAGGATATGTTCAAATTACAAACAAAAATAAAAGTCCTTAAAAAGATCGTTTCATCATAGGGTCCATAAAAACAATCTATAGTCCGGTCGCCGAGCACGTAGAATTTCGTCCAATGACCCCAAGCTACCCATCCTTATCGCTCGCGCGCATATTGCTGTTGCGACTGTGCGACGGGCGGCAGCAGTGAGTGTGCGAGGGGTCATTGGACGAAATGCTACGTGCTCGGCGACCGGGCTTTATAAAATGCTCATATTTTATGACTGCAAGCCCGTGTCATCATCAGATCATTTAGTCTCCATTGCAGGAGCACGACCCTCTCTTATTTACCAGAGGCAAATTGAGCCCAATAGTCGTGATATTAAGTTTATTAATTTTTCATTCCGAATGTAATGTATAATTTTACAGATTAATCTGTATACAATATTTTATTTCACAAAAAATATTTACCCGTATATTTTTGTGGGAATTGCTATAAGAATAAAATAAAAATATGAATTCTAATATAATTTATTTAAGCCTGTCGCGTTAGCTCGACTATTCGTAGACTTTTGAAATTATAGGTCGAGCTCTTAACTGAGTCAGTGCCTGATATGTGAGGGTGTTTTTGCGATGTCAAACGTCAGCATGACTATTCTTATTATTATTCTGTTTAATGGCTTCAAAAAGTGCTTCAGAGGGCCTAGTGTGAGTTTTTGTAATGTAAACTCACACTCAGCCCACAGATTTGTATGCTCTGTCACGCACGACATAATAAATATCCTTGGACATTTTTTTACACTGCGCCGCTAGCCCCAAACTAAGTAATGCTTGTACTATGGGTACTAGACAACAGATATAAACATTTTTAAATACCTTTTTTTTTAAATACATACATATTATACATAGAAAACACCCAAACCCGTCACAGAAATTAAAATTCATCATTTCAATTTCTGCCCGGCAGGGAATCGAACCCGGGACCTCTCGGCATAGTAGTCCGTTCTGAACCACTACACCAAACGGCCGACTAAATAATATGTCAATGTTACCCCTCCCGTGCCGCTCCTACCTCAGGCAACAACTCAGTTAAACGCGAGACCTATAGACGTTTCGATTCGCCGACCTAACGGATCCAGGCTTAATATTTGAAGTTTCGTTGACCTGTCATATCGTTACCTATAATTTTTAATCTTAATTTAAAATTAATATTTTCATATACAAATTATTTTCGTTTTAATATATTAGTGGCAAATGTAGGTGATGTTATATGTTATGTTTGTGATATATAGATGTAAATATTTAGTTGGGGTTTTATTTACAAATATTTAAGGATTTTCTTAGAAATCGTCACAAAAGCGTGCGTGGCTTTCTCACTAAAGTTATTCACATAGCTGCGACGTTTTATTATGGACACCACTCGTGCCGTTTACAAATTCTAGTTTAGTTCTGATGTCGACCAATAGATGGCGTTGTCCACTTTTAAATCGCGATATTATTTGTTGGGAACTTTGGAACACGATTGTAAAAATTTAAAAACGATCACAAAAATCATAACGTGCTACAATAATGGTTACCAAGTTCTAGTAAGCACCTAATTTTGCCTACTCCTAAATAGTGGATAGAATATAAAAGCTCAGACAGATGCTCCAGGTTTCAACCGTCATCTTTATTATGCCTAAAATTTACGAACAGCTGACAAGTAGAACATTTTCATTGTAAGAGGGATTTAAGTCCAAACAAATTAGCACGTAAAGATAAATCCTAAAAACGGATTACTAATGTTTGGCCAAAAAACGTTTCCCAAATTATCACATCGCAAACAACGTTTCGCAAATTTTCATTTGGCAAATTCTTATTTGGCAAAACAACTTATTGCAAACTTTTAATTCGCAAATGTCGTTTTTGGCATATTATTGTTTAGCAAATTATTGTTTGGCAAAGTATGTTTTGCCAAATGTTTCATTTGGCAAAAATATTTCACGATAAACTATTTACAAAACAATTTGATTGGTGCATAGAATGGAATACAAATTAGCTTGTGGTTATTATTTTGTTTCGTGGGTAGGTAGTTAATATGTATAAAATTTGTTCTAAATTAGGTAATTTTCATATTTCATTCTTTTTATCGAAATTTCCAAATTATTCATTAACAATAGAGGTGAGTCTAGCGCTCGGCGGCCGCTGCCGCGGCACGCTTCGCTCGCCTTCGCGCGTTAAGGGTCACTGTTCTAACCTAACCTAACCTACTATTTTCTGCAATACCTACTTTCTGCAACCATACTGTTTTCTGCAATCTCTTTGTTTTACATAAAATTCTTGTGAAAACCACGATCATGTGCCTTATGCTTTGATTTGTGGGTAACGGTGGGTATGTGAAGTGTCAATTTGACCAAACAAATTATTTGGGATATAATATTTGGCAAAATAAAACATTTGCTATACAAACATTTGCCAAGTAAAATTTTGCCAAATGATAATTTGACCAAATGAATTAGTTGCGAAAAGTACATTTGCTAAAAGTTCATTTGGGAAATGAAACTTTGGCGATAAGTTGTTTGCGAAGTGAAATTTGGCGAAAAGTAATTTGGCCAAACGGAAGGATACCCCTAAAAACTAACCGTAAGGCTTGGTTTCCACCAAGGCTAGGCAGAGCGGAGATGTGGTTTGAGTAATAATATTCCATTATTTCCACATCTCTCCGCTCTACGCCGCTGTCAAATTCCATAGAAAATGTCCACTTGACACAACTCTCTTCTCCGCTCCGCTCTGCCTTGGTGCAAACCGGGCTTTAGTTGTATTGCTATTATTTTAAGGGTGGATTCGACCAAACAAGAGTAAATATTAATCTCAGAATAAATCGTTAGTTATTCGACATTTTGACATATTTCCCCTACTGAAACTGTCAATGTGCCAGTTATACCAGGAGCTATTCTCAGATAAAAGTTTGGTCGAATCGGGCCTTAATGTTTAATAATTAAAAAGGGCTGTTAGTAGTAAGAATCGTTGAAGGATAGTTGTGTGGGAGTCGCTACGCGTATTTACCTATTTGTTACTTATAATTATGAAATAAAAGGGATTTTTTACTGATGACGTTGTTTATTTTGCCAAAACCTAACCCAATGAGGGTTTTCGCGATTGAAAAATTCGCCAGATGCAATACGTATTCTCCCGTCTACGTATTGCCATCTGGCGGATTTTTCAATTGGACCTCCCGGTCCAAATGCTGCATGATTGGTGGATTTTGACATATCTGTCAATGTCATGTCAAAAATAACCAATCGTGCAGCATTTGGACCTCGCGTCTACTATTGCCATCTGGCGGATTTTTCAATCGCGAAAACCCTCATACAATCTACTCACCAAATCCGCCGACAAGTCCTTGACTTTACATATCCTTCTGACACATTCACACACACATATCACATTTTTCTGGTCCTTCGGGCCGGATAGTTGTACATAATTTGCTTGGTCTCTTTCCTACAGAAAGAGGTTACTTAACCTATGCACTGAAATTAAAGTATTACGCATTTAATTAATCTTTACTTTAGCTATGTCAATTCAAATTGAGTTACCTTTCTCACATTTTACTGTTTAAGCACTTACTTTTTTGTATGTGGAATGTGGATCCTAAATCTGCATACAATAATGTCACAGATTTTTTTTCACTTATAAAATTCGTTAAATAATTAAATCTAAGAACGCTTCTAGTTTATATCGAAGATTCCTCAGGAAACCGCAGGTAGGTATAAAAATAAAATGAAACCACTATATTATAAAAACATATTTCATATATTTAGTGTACTCCACATTTACATACATTTTATTAATATCAACAAGCTAAGTAATATGTGAACTGGGGAGGTCTGTCTCGCTCATACAGTATACGTGTAAGAGAGAACGCCACCTTGAAGCCTTCTAGAAACAATATAATTTTGCAACAATCTATACATTCTGTATTCTATTATTCTTTGTATGAAAGCTTTTTTAACCTATGGGTGAGTTTCTGTCAACAGTAACAACTAAATGACGAATAAATATTGCGATAATTTTTATATTTAATAAAAAACATTTCGAACTATTAAATGAAAATATTTAGCTAAGGAATGTTTATTTGTACTAATATAATATTATAAACTAAAATAAATACAGAAGTAACTCAAGTCTGTCAGTTTGGATTCTTGCCTAAACCGCAAAATTTCGCGGGTTGTCGACCAAGCCAAACTAAGTTAGTTTTATAAGATTATCCCAGAGTTTAAACTGTCAAACAAGTTAACTCAAGATTTCATTTCAATAAAAAGACAAAAGTTTATCTTAGCTTTCATAGCTGATGTAGTTTTCCATAGGGTTTGCATAGTTAGCAGTTATGGAAAAAGATGGATACAACTATGGAAAAAGATGGATAATAGTGACTGAGTTTCTTGCGCTGCTTCTTCTCAGCACTGGCCCGTTTATGGTCCTGAAGCAGTGATAGGGTTAATACTGGGACGTGTAAAAGTGCTTTTTAAAAGCCTACTTGCAAACGTAAATGAGTTTTTATGCGTCAGCTATGCTCTTGGCCTGCAACATGCTTTAGATTATACAGGGTGGAGACGATAAGTGATCTCACTCGATTATTTCTAAACTACACAAGATATCGAAAAACTGGTTAGTGATCCCAAAAGTGCTTCACGAGCTCTTTCAAATAGTACTAATAACAGGTTCCACTCTGTATTTTTAAAGAGACTAAAATTAAATGCTTGTTCAAATACTAACAACGCTACAATAATCGCGTTTCAATCATTTAGTTGTTACCATCGACAGAAGTTTTGTAAGGCATATCTAGACTATCGTAATCGTTCTAGCTCAAAGCTAGCTATACATATATTATATCTTACTATGAGTCACTCGGTATACATGGTGTGTGTAACTGGATCACAATAATTTAAGTTTTATTTTATAACAGAGTAACATTTATTTATATTAACCGGCAGACAGTGGTGACTGAGTTTGTTGCGGCGCTTCTTCTCAGCACTTGCCAAATGTTGGTCTCGAAGCGCTGGTAGGGTAAAAAGATTATGAGACATGTAGAGGCTCCTTAAGAGCAAAATGACGATTTGTAAGAACAATTTATTAGTCTAAACAAATAGAATTTATAGAAATTTTGACTTTGACTTTTGACTTTGACTACTTAGTTAAAGACACTACTTCAAGGCACTGCTTTCTTAACCCGTCTGGTCAGCGTGGGGAGTGTAGGCCAAATTAGTTTGCCCCTGGTAATTTTCTAGTGCTCCTGTAGTAGAGACTATACCTAATATGACCTGATAATTACGTTGATTGGTTTCTAAATATTGAAAGCTAAAATTATCGTGATCCAGTAACACATTGTGTTTAACATAAAATGAGAATATACACTGAAACTTAACAAAAATCATAACATGGCTCGCTCGTTAGGAACTCAACTATTTACACAAAAATAATCACAATGAATTTCATTTGACGTCACATTATACAGGGTGTCTTAAAATTAGCAAGCCACACTGACATCGACGGTAGATAGTTCTAATAAGACGCATGGCCAGAGAAAAGTTTCATGATTTTTGAGAGTGTAGTACCACGATTCTGAAACGTCAAGTGGCACAAATAAAAAACCCTGTATTGATAGTAGCGCCCTCCTGTAACGGTCATAATTATATTGTTGTCCAACGTGGCAAGAATCGGTACTAATAATCCAATATAGATAAAGTACGGCCAACGAGAAGCGATTCCAAATGTAAACAAACCTAATGTCATGGTCATTTGGAATAGCAGGGGTTTGACTTTGACATATTTTGGCGGGAGAACGAGACATTACGACAAATACACAAGATGGGAAGAGACAGAATAGATTGTCAGTTCGACAGTCGAATCGACCTTTTGTATCGCTGCTAGTTGGCCGTACTTTAGTAGCGCCCTACTGACAATGTCATAGCTGGGATGGTTCAGTGTAGAACATCTATAAGGCCAATTATTTTAGTTATTTTTTTCAGTTGGCATCATTAGACTTGCTCGATGCGTCATAGTGCCATCTACCCCCGGTGTTGGTGTGACGTGCTAATCTTGAGACACCCTGTATATCTATTTATTTTTGTTACAAATATGGGAACATCAGCTGTCAAAGACTAGATAAATAATGTGAATATTTGTCGATAATGTTGTAAAATAAATTGTGTGTATTTGCCTTTAAAAATATCGTTTTAAAATATGACGTCACATAAACAGGTTTATTCTAAAATGAATAAATACAAACACGAATAAACTATTAAGTTGTTGGGTCAACATGCGATTGTGTACACAACATAATTGGAATAAATATCATTGTCGCTTGGCTATGTCATGTTAATTTTTCATCAACTGGGAATCGAATTAGGGACCTCTGGGTCTCAGAAAGTCCAGACCACAGAGAAAATTATAAATATCTATTGTTTCAAATTAAATCAATTAGATGCTTGAATTTGCTAGCCTTGAATATCGAAAATTTCATGATTTTGCTGTCATAACACAAGAATGCTTTTTAATAACTTTTAATAATATGACAGAGCCAAGCGACAACAGAAAATAAACAATAAAACATACCCGTCAACACAAATAATAAACATACACTATGTGATAAATATTCGAGATAATACATAAATTAACACTATTTTAATATTTATAGTCCGGTCGCCGAGGACGTAGAATTTCGTCCAATGACCACAAGCTACCTATCCTTATCGCTCGCGCGTAATTATATTGCTGTCGCGACTGTGCGATGGGCGGCAGCAGTGAGTGTGCGAGCTTGGGGACATTGGACGAAATTCTACGTGCTCGGCAACCGGACTTTACCAATGTAACAGTGTGTCCATCATACTAAACTATGCGATTACTATTTTATATGTTTTGTACTTACAGTTAACGCATTTAAATATTGTTGAATATAGTTTTTAATTAAAAGTCGAAATTAAATAATACCCGGAGTTTTAAAACAGTATTTTAAGTAGTAATCTTGTGTAGCTGCCAAGATACTAATTTTAGTCATTTAATGCCATACACATTAGGTGCGTTTAGCGGAAAATATAAATTTTAAGTGCCTTTTAACGACCGCCAAGCGGTAAGCTCTGGCACTGCCAAAAAATGAATGAAACACGTCACTATTGATTTGAAGTTAGCAAACTTGTTTTTTTTTGGACTGTCCCGCGGATTTATTGCCGCAGTGATTCTGCCAATGTCAAATGTTCAAGGAGACACATACATAATTAGTCCGCTTCAGTATTTTACATAATGCTGCAGTCTTTTCCCTTTAAATACCCAAAACCATCACCTACAAAAACAATAAACATCACTAGCAAACTTATCCTCACCAAAAACAGCCGAAAGTTTTCGGCAGTTGCCATAGCGATTGCCATTTTTCTTGTAAGCGATTACAATTTCTATTTTCTGCCAAACGCACCCATTGTGTGTATTTAGGGCGAATTAAATTCCATAAGGCCTTTAATTTTCTATAGCTGCCAACTCTTGTTTTGTATAATTAAAAATATCAATTTGCCGGATATTTCTAATGTCGACCATTAAATTCTATCAAATATTTTAAAATGCAACATTTTTAGGAATGTGAGGCACTGGTTATAAAATGGAATTGGGAATATTCACAATTACATAAAGAATGGGTTCAATTAGATAAAATAGTGCAAAATGAGCAGTATTTTTTAATAAAAAATACCGAATGAAAGTTTTGATATTTAAAAACACAGTCCTGGTTACACATGTCACGTTTCTCTAGTATTCTTGTGAATCAAAAGTTTTTTTAATGGGAATGATTAAAATACCATTTCAGTTCAGCAGAAAATTTAGAGCTGAATTGATTATCACAGTAGACTGAAACGATGTATAAACTTGTAACGCGATTATTCCCATCTTTAGTTCCCACGCTGCAACTCCTGTGTAGCCAGGATCTACAGCTTGACCGCCAATAAAAACCAACCAATGAAGGCCAAGTTTGTCTAGGGGGAAAGTTGAACCGATACGCAATGAAATTAATCAAACAAAAGAAAAGTGTATTCGATTTGATCGATTTTTTCTTTATACGAGTAAACGTGTGATCGATTCTTTGGTCTTCGACTAAAAATCTCTTTCTAGTCAAGATTGTATCGTTAAATTTCAAAACCCACCCGGCGTTATGTAATGTGCGAAAAAGCGAATTCAAAATACATTTAAGAATTAAGTTTCTTACAATAAAGTCGTGAGGTAACCTTTGTATACGTACTTGCAATGTCTTAGTTAACTTTGTTTTTTGAACTGCGATCGTATTGATTGATTTTATTTCTTATAAAATTGTATTTTGAGAATTCTCCATTTGTCTCTGGTAAATTGGAGATTGTTCTCCTGCAGTGGAGACTAAAAATGATAATAAGAATGAGGATGTTTGCTTAGTCAAGAGAGGCTAAGAACTCACGGCGCGATTTTCACCCGCGCCCGCGGCGGTTGCGGGCCCGCAGCTTCTGTAGAATGCAGATACTTATGTAAAAACTAATTCCAGAACTCACGACGCGGTTTTCGCCCGCAGCGGGCGCGGTTATAATCGGGTCCCGCTCGGCGGTTTTCGCCCGAGCGAAAACCGCGCAAAAGCCGCCCGTTTTGTACCAGTGACTTAGCACGCAGCGTGATTTTAAATTGCGCCGTGAGTTCTTAGAATAACCGCGTCGTAAGTTTTGAAATAAAACCGCAAATCCACAACCGCCGCGGGCGCGGGTGAAAAGCGCGCCGTGAGTTCTTAGCCTTAGTGTCCTTATTTCACCTCGGAACCATTTCACCCAACTTCATTATCCAGGTGAATTATGTCGACTAAAGCGGTCGCCTTTGACCCTGATGAACATGCGAAAACCTGGGTGAATAAATTCCTTGATGAACAAAGCCTCTGTGGTCTAGTGGTAAGACCACAGCTGCTTCAGACGCAGAGGTCCCGGGTTCGATTCCCAGTGGGGGCAGATTTTTCTGTTCGGTTTGGTTGGTGGTAGGGCCTGATCATCACTTACCATCAGGTGAGATACAGGCCAAGAGCTTCCTCGTTGTGGATTAAAAAAAAAGGCGACTGCTTTAGTCGAATCAATTCACCTGGGTGAAATGATTCCCAAGTGAGAGGACACTAAAAATTCCACTTTTTTCACCCAGGTGAACAAAGTGAAATAAACTCCTGTGAGTCAGAATAAGGTTTCATAAAAAAGAATACTTTACGTACGAGTAGGTTAACGGGACTAAGCTAAATATGCTTACGAGTGGGTTCAACACAATTGTCCAGCGGCGGGGTTCGAACCACCGTTCCTTGGATCTTGATTCGGCCAGTCCGACACCTTCACCGTTGGACTACAAGTTATTGAGCTGCCTTTTCAATCAACTCGATCGCAGTTCGAGAAACCGTGAGTTAATTATATCGATTATCGATTAATCTTATAATACCGTAAAGCTAGACTACGCATAAATGCAAAGATGCCACTCGATCGATAAAGGAATATCAACGGAATTATTTCGAATTTTATCGATATTTTGGGACACATTTATTTGCACAACCCTATTAAACCTTTAATAAGGCAGTGGGAATATAGTTCCCACTATATTCTTGACCTTATTTCCTTGTATTAAGGTTCAAATCAATTATTAATCTTGACAATATTTATGCCATATGATTTGGTAAACTAATTTGTAGATAGACGCTCTTATCCATTAAGAAATAAGAGCTATTTATGTGATGTAATAAAAAGTTGCGTAAACAAATGTAGTCCCATTAAAAATAAAGGTACTTCCAATATCATTTTAGTTATTACAATAAAATTAATACCAAATTAATTCTTTCCTATACCCCTTCTAAAGACGTGTAGTTTTTGAGAGATTTTCACGATTTTTTCCCGTTTTAGAAAGTATGTGAAATCTCTAAAAACTGTAATAGTAGCTTAATTCAGTCAGTGCCTGAGGTATGGAAGCGGCACGGGAGGGTGTTTTTGAGACGTCTAACGTCAGCGAGACTTCAAATGGCAATGCCAGATTTTGTATGGAAGGTGGCGTCTTTTTTTTTCGCGCGGCCATCGACCAAACCTTATTTTTTGATTACAAAATAGTGTAATAAACCAAACTTACTATGACATGTATACCTCTCAACTCAGTCTGAACTGAGTTACGAGCATTAGAAGTTTGATGATTTTACATACTAGATTTGCTTTCTGCGTACAAGCTTTGTAAGAAATTGCAACAAAATAGTGACATTGTATGTGTAAACAAACAATAACATCAATCATAGGCTCCAGTCATCAGTATGGAGCAGAATCAGCGCAATAAAAAAGACTTCACTATTTTGTTGCAATTTCTTATAAAACTTGCGCGCAAAAAGCAATTCTTAGTATGTAAAACATCAAACTTCTAATGCTCGTAATTCAGTTAAGACTGAGTTTAGAGGTATACATGTCATAGTAAGTTTGGTTTATTACACTATTTTGTAACCAAAAAACATGGTTTGGTCGATGGCCGCGCGAAAAAAAAAAGACGCCAATTTCCGGCATTGTCTTTTGTATGCTGTCACTTCATATTATTATGTAAATGTCTACCTTCCCTCACATACATCAGTCACTGACTAAGCAACCAACACACGTCACTTTAAAGACTATTGCCAAACATCATTCTATCGTCATACAAGCTCAATCTATTACACTCGCTAGCCCTACCTTTCTGTAATGCCCTATCTCTCCTTGCACGCCTCACCGCCACTGGTAAATCTCCCGGAGTTTTTACCCTACCCGCGGGATTCTGCAGATTCAAATCCCCAGACGACGAAAATATCTCCGAAACCTGCTCCAAAGAATGCTGCCTCTTAATGGTCAAGTTTTTCAAAGATGGCTTCGGCGATTTAGGCTCTCTTTCCCCCTCAATGAACTTCAATTCAGAAGTATCTATTTCCCCATTCAAAGCAGCCAAGTATACGGGATTGTCGCCACTATAGCCATTAACACTGTTCTCTTTGTCATTCGGATCGCTGAATTCGTTGTCGAAATTAGTGTACTTATTGTGGAATTTATTAAAACCAAAGTCGGTAACTTGACTCGCTTCTTTTAGTACATCGTTTTGGAACTTCTTCTTTTCGATGTCGCTTTTCGGTATCGCTTGCATTGTTATTTTTGAGACGCCGTTTTCGGAGAGCAGCATTAGGTGTTCGTCCTCGCTGCTTGAGCAGTCCGAATTTAAATCGAATGGACTGTCGTTGCTGTAGTTTTCTGTCTGGGCGTTTATGTATTGAAGTTCCAAGTTTATACTGGCCCTGGATGACCTGCCGCTGGAAGTAATGATCCTATTATCGCAGCTCAACCTTTTTTTGACGGTGGAATCTTCGGATTCAGAATGACCGGACTTGAAAATGCTCTGAGAAGACATCGAAGTCCTAAATTTATTAATACTTTCCGTGCTGCCTCTCTTTCGCATTTCGACATCTAATGGTTTCGCTTTGGGGACTATAACCGCGAATATCTGATTCTGGTTTTTGGGGTCGTTTTCGCTTGGTAATTCTTTGAATCCAAACACGTTGTTTTCTCGATTCAGATCCGATTCTATCATCATATTGGGAGATAATGTTCTGTTAGGAGGTGACAGCGTACAGGGTCCTTCTAAGCTGTAGATTCTGTCTTGATTTAGAACGAGGTTTGTAGGTCGATCATAGTTGTTTTGCTTTTCAATTATGGTAGTTTTCGTATTGGAACTTTCGGGGACCAATTTGACTTCTGTATCCATTTTTTTGTTCAGCCTATCGAAGAATCTTCTGATGCCCCATTTTGGCTTTTCCACCTTCACTTCTTGGAGTAAGTTTGTTTGTTTGGGCGCCTTTTCTTCATGAGAACTGACGTCATTGGGGACGTATTCCAGCGGTCTTTGGTAGGATCGGATTTCGTTGAGTCTGTCAGAGTTTTCTAGAAGCATTCTAGTGGAATTTTGAGTGGGTCTAGCCACGGATAGCACTTGTTCTTCTTGCGGCGGCGGTTTGGGTTCTGTGTTGGGTATGTCTTTAAGGCTCTTGTGTATGAGTGTGAGTGAGTTGGTGTTAGTGTGCGTGTTGCGCGCGAGACACGCGTTTCTTCCTACGTGGGGAGGGGGGTAGAGGAGGGGGGTGGTGACGTCACAAGTCTGGGAGGTTGTGCAGTTGGAATTCTTGTCTGGTTCTGGTGGCGCGGCCGTGTCTGCAAGAAATATACGAGATTTGTGTAGTCAGCGTATATGGAAACTGGCAATTTTTGTAACATATAAAGCCGAATAAATGATACTGAGCTGTCTATGCATCTAGATAGATAACTTTTGATGTAACACAAAAAGGAAAGAAATACAAAAAAGACGGCACAGTTTAGGCGGTCTTATCGCTATAAAGCGCTTTTCCCGACAATCTAACCAGAGTATATTTGTTTGAAATAGTCAAAAGTATTTATTGTTATGAGTAATGATAAAGTTACTGAGTCAGATAAATCTCAATCAATTCTGTCAATAGATGGCGCTAACTTAGAATAAGTTTTTGTGATAAACATAATCAATAATAGTTACACCCTAGTTGAACTTTGGCTTAAATTGTCATTTAGTATGGAAAAATGGAAATGTCATTTTAATCAAAGGTTCATCCTAGGTGTAACTTTTTATTAATAAGGGGGACAAAGTTATGAACAGAAATTAAAACAATTTTAAAACGAATACCTATATGGTAGTACTTTATCTAATTTTATTTCTTACCTGGTGGGTGCGGGTGTAGATTGTTGTCGTGTATGACGGGCCCCGGAGCTTGTAGCATCTGTTTCAGTTCAGCCATTCGCTCCTCCACGCATACCGCTGTTAATCTGTACGCAAATTGTTATTTTGTAGTTGAAAATGTACTAATTGTTGCTGTCGCGCTCGCACGCTCACTGCGGGCGCCCGTCGCACAGTCGCGACAGCAATATAATTACACGCGAGCGATAAGGATGGGTAGCTTGGGGTCATTGGACGAAATTCTACGTGCTCGGCGAACGGACTATTATACGGTTTGCCTTTGCAGACCAAGATTTTTGCTTAGCTAGCAAAAATTTGGAAAAAAATCTATCCTTATTTATGTTATAATCATTTCGCCACAGGACATCCACTGCTGAACATAGGCCTCCCCCAATGACTTCCACATCGCACGTTGGTAGCGGCCTGCATCTAACGCCTTCCTGCTACCTTTATCAGGTCGTCGGTCCACCTTGTGGGTAGACGTCTCACGCTGCGTTTTCCGGTACGCGGCCTCCACTCCAGAACCTTGCTGCCCCATCGGCCGTCAGTTCTGCATACTATGTGCCCTGCCCATTGCCACTTCAGCTTGCTAATCCGTCGGGCTATGTCAGCGACTTTAGTTCGTTTACGGATCTCCTCATTTCTGATTCGATCTCGTAAAGAAACACCGAGCATAGCCCTCTCCATAGCACGCTGTGCTTTGAGCTTCTGTATAAGGCCTATAGTGAGAGGCCACGTTCCCGAACCATAACTCGACTGGTAACACCTTAAAACGCCACCACCTTCAAACCGCCTCTGTGGTCTAGTGGTAAGACTACCTGCTTCAGACGCAGAGGTCCCCGATTCGATTCCAAGTGTGGGCAGATTTTTCTGTCCAGTTTGGTTGGTGGTAGGGCTTGTTCTAAGTCCGGCTGGCTAGCTACCACCATCTTACCTAAGTCTGTCGCTATAACAACAATGTTAACAGCATTGTTGTGTTCCGGCAGTTAGAGGTAAGATAGCCAGTTCCTCCGTGGTTGAAGATTCCGGGTGAAGCTCGCTTCCACCTTCGGCCTGATCGTCACTTACCATCAGGTGAGATACAGGCCAAGAGCTTCCTCGTTGTAGATAAAAAAATAATAAAAACCTTATCTCGTTGCAATACGGCTCAAAATTGACAAATACTCACCTGGCCTCGGCGTCGTGGTCCCAGCATTCGTCGCACGTATCGTTGGCGATCTTCAGAGCTCTTGCTTCGGGTACCGGGCCTTTTGGTAGAGGCGGGCGCGCCTTGTTACGGGATACTAGCGTCTGTTGACAAGAATATTGGGTTCAGTTTTGTTAGAAATGCAAGGCTGTTTTTTCTTTTTAGGTTTCCGTTTTAGTCCTGCCAAGGACCCCTTATAGTTTCGATATGTCTGTCTGTCCGAGGTTTTGCTTGGAAACTATTGGCATTAGAGAGCTGTGATTTTGTGGAGGTATGTATATTAATCACGCCGACAAAACGGTAAAATAAAATTTTGAAAAAAAAAATTTTTTTTAGGGTAGCTCCCCTACATGTAAAGTGGATGATTTTTTTCAACCGACTTCAAAAAAAGGAGGAGGTTCTCAATTCGACCCGTATGTTTTTTTTTTTTTTTCTATGTTTGTTACGCGATAACTCCGTCAATTATGAACCGATTTGAACAAATCTTTTTTCGGCGTATAGGTAATACCTCAAGGGTGGTCCCATTTAAATTTAATCATAAAAAAAACAACCCCCAAGGGTGGAAAATTGGGGATGAACTTTTTTATACGCAATAGCTCCGCCGATTATAAACCAATTTGAACGATTATTTTTTTGTTGAATAGGTATTATCAAAAGGGTGGTTTCATGCGAATTTGAAGAAAATATTTCACCCCCAAGGGTGGAAAATTGGGGATGAACTTTTTTATACGCAATATTTTTAATTTTTAGTTTTTTTTTGTGTTCTCGCATTTGAAGTCGGTTTTATTTTTTTAAAAAGGCTATTATTTCATCTTCTACCCCATCGTGTGGGGTATCGTTGGATAGGTATTTTCAAATGGCTTCGGGGTTTTTAACCCTTCATTTGGCAGTGATGCTTTTAAGCAACAACCACTTTGAATATTTCTACAGCACCAAATAATAAGTTTTGTGCAAATCATTCGATTTTGTTACAAAGCTTAGTTCAGCAAAACACTAGTAAATCGGTCGTCGACTGAGTTTTGAGTGATTTCATATCCATATTTCTGTCAGACGCCAAGATGACGCGCAATGAGAATAACAAAGACGGAAGTTTTATGATTTTGTACTATTTTATCATCTCTAATTATTTTTGTTTTATCTAAATTTAATTCATAATAAATCAAACTAATCATATAAAGCAATATTTGGCGTAGAAATTGTGTTTTCTAATACATGACATGCTTCCGAACCTCGATGTTGCCTAGAAGCAACAGTGCCAAACATCTAACAAAATAGGTTTAGCTTTTTGTTAATACAAAAGAGTGTCAATACACAATAAATCAATCATGTATTACATGAATAATGTTATAGAGATGGTATAGTAATTACTTTTGATGCAATTACGGACCCTGTCGGGCACAGCATTTTAGGAGAGAGGAAGAATTTGCTGTCTGTCTCTGTGTTGTTTGTCTTCTCACTTATACCGCCGCTGAACTAATTTAAATGATAAACACATTTTTCTTGCGTTGAAGTCAACAACTATAGCAGATAACGGTAACATACCAGTTTCAGAAGCTAAAGAGAAAATAAAAAGCCAACCTTGGCTCGGCATATTGATCGTGAAGTATGATGACATACGTCATCTATCAAATGTTGAAGAAAAAGGTCATTAATCGACTTTGCGAAAATGGCCAAAAAAAAGTTTAATGCATAAAATGTGAAATACGATTGGTTTTTTTAAGATTTTCATATAAAAAAATTAATTCTATAATATATCTCAATGTTTTATTTAAGTACCCCTATTTGGCAATGTGGTAAATAAGCAACAATCGTTTTTCGCGAAAATTCCAACCAAATATTTTTTTTACTATTTTTCTTAACTTAATTTGATAGTAACAATTAGGTCTAAATAGATTTTATTGAAAAAATCAAACAATTTGTGTCTTGCCAAATGAAGGGTTAAGGCAATTTTTCGCACTAAACTGTTGGGTTGCAAAATCTGATATCTATCTGAATCTGAAACTCGTTATTCGAGGGCGAGGGGAGTTCGGGTTACTAGGGGAGACCGGGGTACTAGGGGCGAGGGCCTCCCACAGCACCAGGCCCAATGCGAACACGTCTACTGCGCATAGCACTGCGCACAGCGCTGCGCGGGCGCCGCTTAGGTCTAGCGCTCCTTCTAGGGCTTCGGAATGGTCGGGGTACTTACTAGGGGGCGAAAGGAGGTTGGGGTACTTACTAGGAGCGAGGGGAGGTCGGGGTACTAGGGAATGAGAGGAGATTGGGGTACTAGGGGAGGCCGGGGTACTAGGGGAAAGGGGAGGCCGGGGTATTAG
Organism: Ostrinia nubilalis; assembly: GCF_963855985.1. Classification (NCBI taxonomy): domain Eukaryota; kingdom Metazoa; phylum Arthropoda; class Insecta; order Lepidoptera; family Crambidae; genus Ostrinia; species Ostrinia nubilalis. The sequence goes on along the minus strand of NC_087114.1, from coordinate 5,881,742 downwards.
GGGTGGTTGGAGTATTAGGGGAGGTTGGGGTACTAGGGAACGAGGGGAGGTCAGGGTACTAGGGGAGGTTAAGGTACTAGGGGAGGCCGGGCTACTGACTATACCTGCATATGCTGCAGAGTGGGCCGCGGCGGCAGGCCGGGGTACTAGGGGAGATCGGAGTACTAGGACAGGTTGGAGTTACTAGGGGGTAATACTTACTAGGGGGCGAGGGGAGGCCGGGGTACTTACTAGGGGGCGGGGGGAGGTCGGGGTACTAGGGGAGGTCGGGGTACTAGGGGCGAGGGGAGACCGGGGTACTAGGAGCGAGGGGAGGTTGGGGTCCTAGGGGTGATCGGGGTACTATGGGCGAGGGGAGGTTGGGGTATTAGGGACAAGGGGAGGCCGGGGTATTAGGGGAGGTCGTGGTACTAGGGGAAGTCGGGGTACTAGGGGAGGTCGGGTTACTAGGGGAGATCGGGGTACTACAGGAGGTTGGGGTACTAGGGGACGAAGTTAGCTTGGGGTACTAGGGGAGACTGGAGCACTAGGCGAAGTCAAGATACTAGAGTACCTGCATGTGCTGCAGCGTGGGCCGCGGCGGCAGGCCGTGGTGCCGGTAGGGCGGCGCGTAGGGCGGCGGCAGGCCGGGGTGCGCGCCGCGGCAGCGCCACAGAGCCGCCCACAGCACCAGCCCAGCGCGAACACGTCTACCGCGCACAGTACTGCGCATAGCGCTGCGCGGGAGCCGCTTAGGTCTAGTGGTCCTTCTAGGGCTTTGGAAAGGTCGGGGTACTTACTAGAGGGACGAAGGGAGACTGGGGTAATAGGGGAAGTTGAGCTACTAGGGGAAGTCGGGGTACTAGGAGAGGTTGGGGTACTTACTAGGGGGCGAGGGGAGGCCGGGGTACTAGGGGAGGTCGGGATACTAGGGGAGACCAGTATAATTGGGGATGTTGGGGTAATAGGGGGCGAGGGGAGGTTGGGGTACTATGGGCGAGGGGAGGTTGGAGGTTGGGGTACTATGGGCGAGGGGAGGTTGGGGAACTAGGGGAGGTCGGGGTACTAGAGGCGAGGGGAGGTTGGGGTACTAGGGGAGGTTGGGGTAGTAGGGGGCGAGGGGAGGTTGGGGTATTAGGGGCGAGGGGAGGTTGGGGTACTAGGGGAGACCGGAGTACGAGGGGAGACCGGGCTATTGATATTACCTGCATATGCTGCAGCGTGGGTCGCGGCGGCAGGCCGTGGTGCCGGTAGGGCGGCGCGTAGGGCGGCGGCAGGCCGGGGTGCGCGCCGCGGCAGCGCCACAGAGCCTCCCACAGCACCAGGCCCAGCGCGAACACGTCTACAGCGCATAGTGCTGCGCATAGCGCTGCGCGGGAGACGCTTAGGTCTAGCGCTCCTTCTAGGGCTTCGGACAGGTCGGGGTACTTACTAGGGGACGAAGGGAAGTCGGGGTACTATGGGCGAGGGGAGGTTGGGGTACTATGGGCGAGGGGAGGTCGGGGTACTAGGTGCGAGGGGAGACCGGGGTAATAAAGGGCGAGGGGAGGCTGGGGTACTAGGGGAGGTTGGGGTACTAGGGGAGGTCGGGGTACTAGGGGAGACTGGGGTACTAGAGGGCGAGGGGAGGTCGGGTACTAGGGGAGGTTGGGGTATTAGGGGAGGTCGGGGCACTAGGGGAGGTTAGGGTACTAGGGGAGGTCGGGGTACTAGGGGAGGTTGGGGTATTAGGGGAGGTTGGGTTACTAGGGGAGGTTGAGGTACTAAGGGAGGCCGGGGTACTAAGTACCTGCATATGTTGTAGAGTAGGTCGCGGCGGCAGGCCGTGGTGCCGGTAGGGCGGCGCGTAGGGCGGCGGCAGGCCGGGGTGCGCGCCGCGGCAGCGCCACAGAGCCTCCCACAGCACCAGGCCCAATGCAAAGACATCTACAGCGCATAGCGCTGCTCGGGCGCCGCTTAGGTCCAACGCCCCTTCTAGGGCTTCGGGCGCTAAGTAGCGGAGCGTTCCAGCCTGATTGAAGAAAAAAGAAATAAATACAAATATGTGTAAAGCCTGGTCCGTGAGCACGTAGAATCCCGTCCAATGACCCCAAGCTACCCATCCCTATCGCTCGCGCGTAATTATGATTCCGTCGCACTCGCACACTCACTGCGGGCGCAAGTCGCACAGTCGCGACAGCAACATAATTACGCGCGAGCGATAGGGATGGGTAGCTTGGGGTCATTGGACGGGATTCTACGTGCTCACGGACCAGGCTTTAGCCGCATACATATCGATAGCGAATCGGTAGTTCAAAAGATCTGCAATGTAAAATTTCCCCCCCATCGGGAGGTTTTATATGGATCCAGAAACTTAGAACTTCAACGCCCAGATAGAAAACTACAGCAACTCGTAAGTAAGCCACAGAGCCTCCCACAGCACCAGGCCCAGTGCAAAGACATCTACAGCGCATAGCGCTGCTCGGGCGCCGCTTAGGTCCAACGCTCCTTCTAATGCTTCGGGCGCTAAGTAGCGGAGCGTTCCAGCCTGATTGAAGAAAAAAGAAATAAATACTAAAATAAAACCAAATATGTGTAAAGCCTGGTCCGTGAGCACGTAGAATCCCGTCCAATGACCCCAAGCTACCCATCCCTATCGCTCGCGCGTAATTATGTTTCTGTCGCGCTCGCACACTCACTGCGGGCGCAAGTCGCACAGTCGCGACAGCAACATAATTACGCGCGAGCGATAGGGATGGGAAGCTTGGGGTCATTGGACGGGATTCTACGTGCTCACGGACCAGGCTTTAGCCGCATACATATCGATAGCAAATCGGTAGTTCAAAAGATCTGCGATGTAAAATTTCCCCCCCCATCGGGAGGTTTAATATGGATCCAGAAACTTAGAACTTCAATGCCCAGATTGAAAACTACAGCAACTCCTAAGTAAGCCACAGAGCCTCCCACAGCACCAGGCCCAATGCGAACACGTCTACTGCGCACAGCGCTGCGCGGGCGCCGCTTAGGTCCAACGCACCCTCTAGGGCTTCGGGAGCTAAGTAGCGGAGCGTTCCAGCCTGATTGAAGAAAGAAAGAAAAATATATTTCAAAAATGTGACACTAATATCAATAAAATTTATTATAATAGTAAGACACGGGTCTTCACGCGACGTTTATTAATGAGTTACATTATGTACTCACGGCTTGACGTTTCGGCTGCGATGCTGCAGCCGTGGTCACAAGCAGACTGTATGTGTGTCTTACTATACTAGTTGAAATGGAACGCAAAAGTTTAAATGGATATTTCAGCGTCAAAAGTAGGTTGATCTGCGATAGTAGGGTCTTCGAGGGCCAGTATAAACGTAGAACTTCAATACATAAACGCCCAGATAGTTAGAAAACTACAGCAACTCCTAAGTAAGACACAGAGCTTCCCATAGCACCAGGCCCAATGCGAAGACATGTACTGCGCATAGCGCTGCGCAGGCGCCGCTTAGGTCTAACGCTCCTTCTAATGCTTCGGGCGCTAAGTAGCGGAGCGTGCCAGCCTAATAAAGAAGGAAAGAAAAAAAAAATTCAAAAATGTGATACTAATATCAATTAAAATGATATTTCAGCGTCAAAAGAAGGTTGAACTGCGATAATAGGGTCTTCGAGGGCCAGTATAAACTTAAAACTTCAATATACACGAATGAGTTCCTCTTCAACAATCATCATACTCTATAAGTAAGAAAAGAAAGAAACATCGATTGCAAAAAAAGGCCCCATAATCGATAGTGCTTCGATGGTAATTGATATAATTCAAATGGGAACACACGCACACCCACAAGGTGGACCGATGACATCATAAAGACGCTGGACGCAGGCCGCTACCGATCGATTAACATGGAAAGCGTTGGGGGAGGCCTATGTTCAGCAGTGGATTAGTGTCTTGCGGTGCGATTAGTATCTTAGCTCATGAATTAGCACTATCAACTATCATCTTCAAATCAGTAGCCCAATATCCTGGGGGGCACCAGACCATTCTTGGTCTAGCTATATAAGCACATGACTAGCCCTACAGTTCCTTAAAAAAGGGAGCTTTTCAGCGTTCTATCCTTCTTACCTTCTTCCTAAAAACATAATTACTATAGTCAGGTCTGTGAGCACGTAGAAATTTGTCCAACGACCCCAAGCTACCCATCCTTATCGCTCGCGCGTAATTATGTTGCTGTCGCGCTCGCACACTCACTGCGGGCGCCCGTCGCACAGTCGCGACAGCAATATAATTACGCGCGAGCGATAAGGATGGGTACCTTGGGGTCATTGGACAAAATTCTACGTGCTCTCAGACCGGGCTTTCGCCCTTCTGTGTCTCACTTCAGTAATTCTGCTAGGGGTCTCTCTCTTTGGAGTCTCACGTCATCAAGAAACCTGCTGATGATAGTTCCTCACCTCAGTGATCCTGCTAGGCGTCTCTCTCCTCGGGTGCAATATCTGAGCTAACCCCAAGTCAGCCAAACGCGGCTGCCCGTCGCTGGAAATCAGAACGTTGTTGCTGTTCACGTCGCGATGCACCACGCACGGCTTGCTGGCCGCTGTAACAAAATAGTATTTTATTGTCGGCCGTTTGGTGTAGTGGTTCAGAGCGGACTACTATGCCGAGAGGTCCCGGGTTCGATTCCCGGCCGGGCAGAAATTGAAATGATGAATTTTAATTTCTGTGACGGGTCTGGGTGTTACTATGTATAATATGTAGGTATGTATTAAAAAAAAAAAAAAAAAAGTATATAACTAGTATATCCGTTAAGCTAGCACCCATAACACAAGCATTAAGTTGCTTACTTTGGGGCTAGCTGGCGCTGTGTGAAATTGTCCAAAGATTTATTATATTTTAATTACTGTATTTATTAGTTACAAACGATATAAGAGGACGAGTAACGAATTGGATCACGGCTAGCCCCGCTTTGGACCCGGATAACCCCGCTTAAGACATGCTACATTAAAACCCAGCTAGCCCAACTGAGGACCCGACCAATCCCATTAGGACCCGGCTAGCCCCGCTTAGGACCCGGTTAGCCCCGCTACACTTAGCCCCACTTAGGATTTGGCTAGCCCCACTTAGGACCTGGCTAGCCCAACTTAGGACCCAGTTAGACCCACTTAGGACACGGCTACTCCACTTAGGATCCATCTAGCCCCGCTTAGGACCCGACTAGCACCATGGGCCCATCACGACCCGGATAGTCCCACTCCAACCCCGTTAGGACCTTCTGACCCCGCTAGACACTTACTGGGCGTATGCAAATGTGCCAGCGCTGCGGCGACGCCGTGCGCTATTTTTTTTTTTTTTAAATTTATTGTATGAACCACAAACAAGTTTACAATAAACTTAAACTAAAACCTATATGAAAAAAGAATCTTAACAATTGTAAACTCAACATCGATGGTTACATTTTACGTTAAATGGAAATAAACATGAAAATGCGGGACTTAAGTTCTTATTACATAGTATAAGTGCGCTAGTGTTCTTATGAATATCAGTGTATGTAGAATAGGTTTTTAGTGTGTGTGAATGTGAATTAGTATTAAATGTTAGTTAGTAATTTTATGATTTCTCTATACCTGCGAACGTGCTATAGCCGCGAACTCCGCCCACGATATCGGCGCGCGCTCGAGTCGTGCTCGCAACGTGCCCCAGCAGAGCTCTAGGATCAGTAGATGATCCCAGGCCACGCTTAGGACTCGGAAACTCTTCTTAAGATCAGGTTAACCCCGCTTAGGACCCGGATACCCCCATAGGACCCGGCAACCCCACTTAGGACCCGGCTAGCACCGCTTAGGACCCGGCTAGCCCCACTTAGGACCCGGCTCACCCCGCTTAGGCCCCATCTAACCCTGCTTAAAACCCGGATAGCCCCATTAGGACCCAGTTAGCCCTACTTAGGACACGGCTAGCCCTACTTATGACCAAGCAAGCCCCTTTTAGGACCCTAGACACTTACTGGGCGTATGCAAATGTGCCAGCGCTGCGGCGACGCCGTGCGCTATAGCCGCGAACTCCGCCCACGATATCGGTGCGCGCTCGAGTCGTGATCGTAACGTACTCCAGCAGAGCTCTAAGACCAGTAGATGTTCTCGAGCCCCTCTCAGGACCCAGCTAGCCCCGCTTAGGAGTCTTAGGACCCGGCTAACCCCGCTTAGGACCCCGCTAGCTAACTTAGGACCCAGTTAACCCCACTTAGGACCCGGCTACCCCCGCTTAGGACCCGACAACCCCACTTAAGACCCCTCTAGCTCTGCTAAGGACCCGCTAACCCCGCTAGGACTCGACTAGCCCCACTTAGGTCCCAGCTAACCCCGCTTAGCACCCCGCTAGCCTTACTTAGGACCCGGCTGCCCCGCTTAGAACTCGATTACCCCTCTTAGGACCCTACTAACCCCGCTATACTTACTGGGCGTATGCAAATGTGCCAGCGCTGCGGCGACGCCGTGCGCTATAGCCGCGAACTCCGCCCACGATATCGGCGCGCGCTCGAGTCGTGCTCGCAACGTGCCCCAGCACAGCTCTAGGACCAGTAGATGTTCTCAGGCCCTTCTCAGGACCCAGCTAGCCCCGCTTAGGACCAATCTAGCCCTGATTAGGATCCGGCTAACCCCGCTTAGGACACGGCTAGCCCCGCTTAGGACCCGGAAATCCCGCTTAGGACCCGGAAACCCCGCTTAGAACCCAGCTAGCCCCACTTAAGGCCCGGATACCCCACTTAGGACATCATTTAGGACCACCTAACTCCACTAGATACTTACTGGGCGTGTGCAAATGTGCCAGCGCTGCGGCGACGCCGTGCGCTATAGCCGCGAACTCCGCCTACGATATCGACGCGCACTCGAGTCGTGATCGTAACGTGCGCCAGCAGAGCTCTAGGACCAGTAGATGTTCTCGAGCCCCTCTCAGGACCCAGCTAGCCCCGCTTAGCTTCTAGTGTGCCAAATAAATGTATTTTCTTTCTTTCTTTCTTAGGACTCGACTAGCCCCGCTTAGACGTCTTAGGACCCAGCTAGCCCCGCTTAGGACCCGGCTACCCCACTTAGAACCCAGCTAGCCCCGCTTAGGACCCGGCTAACCCCGCTTAGGACCCGGCTAGCCCCGCTTAGGACCCGGAAACCCCGCTTAGGACCCGGAAACCTCGCTTAGAACCCAGCTAGCCCCACTTAAGGCCCTGATACCTCACTTAGGACCACCTTACTCCACTAGATACTTACTGGGCGTATGCAAATGTGCCAGCGCTGCGGCGACGCCGTGCGCTATAGCCGCGAACTCCGCCCACGATATCGGCGCGCGCTCGAGTCGTGCTCGCAACGTGCCCCAGCATAGCTCTAGGACCAGTAGATGTTCTCAGGACCGCTCTAGCCCCGCTTAGGACCCATCTAGCCCTGCTTAGGACCTGGCTAGCCCAACTTAGCACCCAGCTGGCCCCACTTAGAACCCAACTAGCCCAATTTAGGACCTAGCCTACCACGCTTCGGACCCGACTAACCCCGCTTAGGACCCAAAACTAAGCCCGCTAGCTCCGCTTAAGACCCGGTTACCCCGCTTAGGACCCAGCTAGCCCCACTTAAGGCCCGGATACCCCACTTAGGACATCATTTAGGACCACCTTACTCCACTAGATACTTACTGGGCGTATGCAAATGTGCCAGCGCTGCGGCGACGCCGTGCGCTATAGCCGCGAACTCCGCCCACGATATCGGAGCGCGCTCGAGTCGTGCTCGTAGCGTGCCCCAGCATAGCTCTAGGACCAGTAGATGCTCCCAGGCCCCTCTCAAGACCCCACTTAGGAGTCATAGGACCCGGCTAATCCCACTTAGGACCCAGCTAGCCCCGCTTAGGACCCGTATATACCCACTTAGGACCCGGCTACCCCACTTAGGACCCAGCTAGCCCTACTTAGGACCCAGCTAGCCCCATTAGGACCCAGCCAACCCCTCTACAGCCCCTGCTAGCTCCGCTATACTTACTGGGCGTATGCAAATGTGCCAGCGCTGCGGCGACGCCGTGCGCTATAGCCGCGAACTCCGCCCACGATATCGGCGCGCGCTCGAGTCGTGCTCGCAACGTGCCCCAGCATAGCTCTAGGACCAGTAGATGCTCCCAGGGCCCACTTAAGACCCAGCTAGCCCCGCTTAGAAGTCTTAGGACCCGCCTAGCCCCACTTAGGATTCGACTAGCCCCACTTAGGACCCGGCTCACCCCGCTTAGGCCCCGTCTAACCCTGCTTAAAACCCGGCTAGCCCCATTAGGACCCAGCTAGCCCTACTTAGGACCCAGTTAGCCCTACTTATGACCCAGCAAGCCCCTCTTAGGACCCTAAATACTTACTAGGTGTGTGCAAATGTGCCAGCGCTGCGGCGACGCCGTGCGCTATAGCCGCGAACTCCGCCCACGATATCGGAGCGCGCTCGAGTCATGCTCGTAGCGTGCCCCAGCATAGCTCTAGGACCAGTAGATGTTTCCAGGCCCCTCTTAAGGCCGAGTTAGGCCCGCTTTGGAGTCTTAGGAGCCGGCTAACCCCGCTTAGGACCCGGCTAGCTCCGCTTAGGACCCAGTTAGCCCCACTTAGGACCCAGCCAACCACGCTTAGGACCCACCTAACCTCGCTAGCCTCGTTTAAGGCCCGGGGCGGTTACTCTACATAGGATCCATCTAGTCCTGCTTAAGACCCGGTTAGCCCTACATAGGACCCGGTTAGCCCTACTTAGGACCCAGCTAGCCCTACTTATGACCCAGCTAGCCCCATTAGGACCCAGCCAGCCCCATTAGGACCCAGCCAACCCCTCTACAGCCCCTGCTAGCTCCGTTATACTTACTGGGCGTATGCAAATGTGCTAGCGCTGCGGCGACGCCGTGCACTATAGCCGCGAACTCCGCCCACGATATCGGTGCGCGCTCGAGTCGTGCTCGCAACGTGCCCCAGCAGAGCTCAAGGACCAGTAGGTGTTCTCAGGGCCGCTCTAGCCCCGCTTAGGACCCAGATAGCTTAGCTAGGACCCGGCAACCCCACTTAGGACCCGGCTAGTACCGCTTAGGACCCGGCTAGCCCCACTTAGGACCCGGCTCACCCCGCTTAGGTCCCATCTAACCCTGCTTAAAACCCGGATAGCCCCATTAGGACCCAGTCAACCCTCTACAGCCCCTGCTAGCTCTGCTATACTTACTAGGCGTGTGTAAGTGTGCCAGCGCTGCGGCGACGCCGTGCGCTATAGCCGCGAACTCCGCCCACGATATCGGCGCGCGCTCGAGACGTGCTCGCAACGTGCCCCAGCATAGCTCTAGGACCAGTAGATGTTCCCAGGCCCCTCTCAGGACCCAGCTAGCCCCGATTTGGAGTCTTAGAACCCGGCTAACCCCATTTAGGGCCCGGCTAGCCCCGCTTAGCACCCAGCTAGCCCCACTTAGGACCCGGCTCACCCCGCTTAGGCCCCGTCTAACCCTGCTTAAAACCCGGATAGCCCCATTAGGACCCAGCTAGCCCTACTTATGACCCAGCAAGCCCCTCTTAGGACCCTAAATACTTACTGGGCGTGTGCAAATGTGCCAGCGCGGCGGCGACGCCGTGCGCTATAGCCGCGAACTCCGCCCACGATATCGGAGCGCGCTCGAGTCGTGCTCGTAACGTGCCCCAGCATAGCTCTAGGACCAGTAGATGTTCTCAGGGCCGCTCTAGCCCCACTTAGGACCCAGCTAGCTAAGCTAGGACCCGTCTAGCACCACTTAAGATCCGGAAACCCCGCTTAGGACCCGGAAAACCCGCTTAGAACCCAGCTAGCCCCACTTAAGGCCCGGATACCCCACTTAGGACATCATTTGGGACCACCTAACTCCACTAGATACTTACAGGGCGTATGCAAATGTGCCAGCGCTGCGGCGACGCCGTGCGCTATAGCCGCGAACTCCGCCCACGATATCGGCGCGCGGTCGAGTCGTGCTCGCAACGTGCCCCAGCATAGCTCTAGGACCAGTAGATGTTCTCAGGGCCGCTCTAGCCCCACTTAGGACCCGGCTAGCCCCGCTTAGGACCCGACAACCCCACTTAAGACCCCTCTAGCTCTGCTAAGGACCCGCTAACCCCGCTAGGACTCGACTAGCCCCACTTAGGTCCCAGCTAACCCCGCTTAGCACCCCGCTAGCCTTACTTAGGACCCGGCTGCCCCGCTTAGAACTCGATTACCCCTCTTAGGACCCTACTAACCCCGCTATACTTACTAGGTGTGTGCAAATGTGCCAGCGCTGCGGCGACGCCGTGCGCTATAGCCGCGAACTCCGCCCACGATATCGGCGCGCGCTCGAGTCGTGATCGTAACGTGCCCCAGCATAGCTCTAGGACCAGTAGCGACGCTGTGCGCTATAGCCGCGAACTCCGTCTAATCTAACCCTGATTAAAACCCGGATAGCCCCATTAAGACCCAGCCACCCCACTTAGGACCTACCTAGCCTCGCTAAGGACCCTCTTAGGACCCGGCTAGCCCCCTATCTACTTACTGGGCGTGTGCAAATGTGCCAGCGCTGCGGCGACGCCGTGCGCTATAGCCGCGAACTCCGCCCACGATATCGGCGCGCGCTCGAGTCGTGATCGTAACGTGCCCCAGCATAGCTCTAGGACCAGTAGCGACGCTGTGCGCTATAGCCGCGAACTCCGTCTAATCTAACCCTGATTAAAACCCGGATAGCCCCATTAAGACCCAGCCACCCCACTTAGGACCTACCTAGCCTCGCTTAGGACCCTCTTAGGACCCGGCTAGCCCCCTATCTACTTACTGGGCGTGTGCAAATGTGCCAGCGCTGCGGCGACGCCGTGCGCTATAGCCGCGAACTCCGCCCACGATATCGGCGCGCGCTCGAGTCGTGATCGTAACGTGCCCCAGCATAGCTCTAGGACCAGTAGCGACGCTGTGCGCTATAGCCGCGAACTCCGTCTAATCTAACCCTGATTAAAACCCGGATAGCCCCATTAAGACCCAGCCACCCCACTTAGGACCTACCTAGCCTCGCTTAGGACCCTCTTAGGACCCGGCTAGCCCCCTATCTACTTACTGGGCGTGTGCAAATGTGCCAGCGCTGCGGCGACGCCGTGCGCTATAGCCGCGAACTCCGCCCACGATATCGGCGCGCGCTCGAGTCGTGATCGTAACGTGCCCCAGCATAGCTCTAGGACCAGTAGCGACGCTGTGCGCTATAGCCGCGAACTCCGTCTAATCTAACCCTGATTAAAACCCGGATAGCCCCATTAAGACCCAGCCACCCCACTTAGGACCTACCTAGCCTCGCTTAGGACCCTCTTAGGACCCGGCTAGCCCCCTATCTACTTACTGGGCGTGTGCAAATGTGCCAGCGCTGCGGCGACGCCGTGCGCTATAGCCGCGAACTCCGCCCACGATATCGGCGCGCGCTCGAGTCGTGATCGTAACGTGCCCCAGCATAGCTCTAGGACCAGTAGCGACGCTGTGCGCTATAGCCGCGAACTCCGTCTAATCTAACCCTGATTAAAACCCGGATAGCCCCATTAAGACCCAGCCACCCCACTTAGGACCTACCTAGCCTCGCTTAGGACCCTCTTAGGACCCGGCTAGCCCCCTATCTACTTACTGGGCGTGTGCAAATGTGCCAGCGCTGCGGCGACGCCGTGCGCTATAGCCGCGAACTCCGCCCACGATATCGGCGCGCGCTCGAGTCGTGATCGTAACGTGCCCCAGCATAGCTCTAGGACCAGTAGCGACGCTGTGCGCTATAGCCGCGAACTCCGTCTAATCTAACCCTGATTAAAACCCGGATAGCCCCATTAAGACCCAGCCACCCCACTTAGGACCTACCTAGCCTCGCTTAGGACCCTCTTAGGACCCGGCTAGCCCCCTATCTACTTACTGGGCGTGTGCAAATGTGCCAGCGCTGCGGCGACGCCGTGCGCTATAGCCGCGAACTCCGCCCACGATATCGGCGCGCGCTCGAGTCGTGATCGTAACGTGCCCCAGCATAGCTCTAGGACCAGTAGCGACGCTGTGCGCTATAGCCGCGAACTCCGTCTAATCTAACCCTGATTAAAACCCGGATAGCCCCATTAAGACCCAGCCACCCCACTTAGGACCTACCTAGCCTCGCTTAGGACCCTCTTAGGACCCGGCTAGCCCCCTATCTACTTACTGGGCGTGTGCAAATGTGCCAGCGCTGCGGCGACGCCGTGCGCTATAGCCGCGAACTCCGCCCACGATATCGGCGCGCGCTCGAGTCGTGATCGTAACGTGCCCCAGCATAGCTCTAGGACCAGTAGCGACGCTGTGCGCTATAGCCGCGAACTCCGTCTAATCTAACCCTGATTAAAACCCGGATAGCCCCATTAAGACCCAGCCACCCCACTTAGGACCTACCTAGCCTCGCTTAGGACCCTCTTAGGACCCGGCTAGCCCCCTATCTACTTACTGGGCGTGTGCAAATGTGCCAGCGCTGCGGCGACGCCGTGCGCTATAGCCGCGAACTCCGCCCACGATATCGGCGCGCGCTCGAGTCGTGATCGTAACGTGCCCCAGCATAGCTCTAGGACCAGTAGCGACGCTGTGCGCTATAGCCGCGAACTCCGTCTAATCTAACCCTGATTAAAACCCGGATAGCCCCATTAAGACCCAGCCACCCCACTTAGGACCTACCTAGCCTCGCTTAGGACCCTCTTAGGACCCGGCTAGCCCCCTATCTACTTACTGGGCGTGTGCAAATGTGCCAGCGCTGCGGCGACGCCGTGCGCTATAGCCGCGAACTCCGCCCACGATATCGGCGCGCGCTCGAGTCGTGATCGTAACGTGCCCCAGCATAGCTCTAGGACCAGTAGCGACGCTGTGCGCTATAGCCGCGAACTCCGTCTAATCTAACCCTGATTAAAACCCGGATAGCCCCATTAAGACCCAGCCACCCCACTTAGGACCTACCTAGCCTCGCTTAGGACCCTCTTAGGACCCGGCTAGCCCCCTATCTACTTACTGGGCGTGTGCAAATGTGCCAGCGCTGCGGCGACGCCGTGCGCTATAGCCGCGAACTCCGCCCACGATATCGGCGCGCGCTCGAGTCGTGATCGTAACGTGCCCCAGCATAGCTCTAGGACCAGTAGCGACGCTGTGCGCTATAGCCGCGAACTCCGTCTAATCTAACCCTGATTAAAACCCGGATAGCCCCATTAAGACCCAGCCACCCCACTTAGGACCTACCTAGCCTCGCTTAGGACCCTCTTAGGACCCGGCTAGCCCCCTATCTACTTACTGGGCGTGTGCAAATGTGCCAGCGCTGCGGCGACGCCGTGCGCTATAGCCGCGAACTCCGCCCACGATATCGGCGCGCGCTCGAGTCGTGATCGCAACGTGCCCCAGCATAGCTCTAGGACCAGTAGATGTTCTCGGCCGCCACCTTCGGTTAGTGTCGCTCGGGTGTCGCTGCCTGCAAAAAACAAAAGGTTTTAACACTTTTTACTCTTCATTCGTTTCAGCCAAATGACGTCACTGATGGAGAAACGGAGACATGCTGGAATATGATGCACGTGGTGGTAAAATCTTATCAATGATTTTGGATGACAAATGTATGGGCTTATCGCGTTATATCGATATGATGGCACAATAGAGAGGCGCGCATCCTAGGCCTACGATCTGGGGACTTAGTATGAGTTTATATCAAACGTATTCGATATCGAGTGCGTCAGTCTATGAAGATTTTAGTTCTTGAAAGTTTCCGCTAGAGGCGCTGTACAATCCGTCATACATCTATACTTTATTATAAATGCGAAAGTAACACTGTCTTTCTCTCCTTCACACCTAAACCACTGAACCGATTTTTATGAAATTTGGTAGGGACATAGTTTGAGTCCCGGGAAAGGACACAGGATAGTTTTTATCCCGGTTTTTGAAACAGGGACGCGCGCGATAAAGTTTTTCTGTGACAGATAAAATTCCACGCGGGCGAAGCCGCGGGCGGAAAGCTAGTCAGAAATAAGGAGATCTCCGGGATAACTAAAATAATCGACATAGCCCGCAGAATTGCCCAACTTAAAGTGACAGTGAGTGGGGTACAAAAAAAGCTTGCAAAACAACAATAGAAAACTTCATAATTTGTTATTCTTACCGTAATACAACAGCAAGTTAGAGTGAGACAGGTGCGGCAGCGCGTATATCGCCGCCTCTTTCTGCCACGCGCCCGCGTTCGAGTACAGTTTGACCGCTACGGGAGTCGAACCTAGGGTTCCGCGCCACACAGATCCGAACTTGCCTTGGCCTGGAAAACATCATCATTATTAATACATAAATATGAACTCTATTCCTTACAACTAAAGTTCTTTTCTCTTCTTTCGTTTAGAGTAATGTACCTACAGTGAGGCTACTCCGAAAATCATGATCCGAAGTTTCGAATCCTGCCATCCCTCTCACGCATTGCGAGATGCCAGCATGAGCGACGGTGACAGACAGACCCAAAACTACGTAAACAGCGTTCCAGAGTAGCCTCCCTGGTCCTTAACTTCGAACTCCTCCTACGTTCTTCTGATTAATTTCGTTGCGGGTCCAGTGACAGTTTAACTTTCCCCCGGGGCAAACTTGACCTTCACTGGTTGGGTTATTGGCGGTCAAGCTGTAGATCCTGGCTACACAGGAGTTGCAGCGGTGGCAACGAGAGGTGGGAAAAATTACTATAGATCGTATCATCCACGAAGACGCGCCCCACCATTCCTCTGCTAATGTTTGAGTGTTATCGGTACACGCTAAATATCCATGATTTTTAAATGAATTAGCACACACACATTACAATAATGACGCTCGGATTGATTGCATCTAACTCCTCACGCCACTTTTGTAACTTGTCTATCAAATCAATTCAAATCAAATCAAATCAAATCAAATCAAAGCATTTATTTTGCGAAAATGGGTTTACATCAGTAGGTGTTACAATTTTTCAAGTAGGTATCTCCATCTTCCACCTTTAGGCATGCAAAATTATTACTGTATCCCTCAGATAGTGTGTACTTACCAATATGTTCGATGAGTGTGAGGTTGTCAACACACAGCAAACCGGTTGCCAAGGCGTCCGGACCACTGCCCATCACTTCACCTGTAAAAATACATAATAATATTTATGTTATTAATTTATTCAATAAAATAACTGATTTAGCACTATTATTACCCCTTGAAAGAATGTGCGAGCGGGAGACAGCCGTAGTGCGAAAGGGATAAAATCAGGTCACTGACCTTTCTCGGTGACCAGCTGAGCGTCGGGCTAACTTTTTGACGCTCGGAAGATTGTGCGAGCGAGAGACACCCGAAGTGCGAGAGGGACATAGCTATAGCCGAAAGTTCACTGACCAGCTGAGCGTCGGGCTAACTTTTGTCGCTCGGAAGATTGTGCGAGCGAGAGACAGACATAGTGCGAGAGGGATAGAGCTATATTATAAAGGTTACTGACCTTTCTCGGTATCCGGCTGGTCGTCTTGAGGCAGCGTGCGATTGCAATAAAGCCTTCGCAGCACCAGCGCCTTCACCAGTATAGCGGCAAGCACCAGTAACACTGGTGCCGCTAAAGCGGAGTACCGAGCGGAGAGTGGCGGAGCGTCCATCGTGGACTCCGCTTTGATCGTCACTGATTCTTCTTTGAGGGACACTGTGGACAATATTTTAGAAAGATATTGTATACTATACATACAGGGTGTAGCGAAAACGGGCCACTAACCAAAGCCACTGATGGTACAGTTCAAAGTTTTAATTTTTGGTTGATTCAGTGAGAGCTATCGTTTCGATTTCTATTGAGTGGCCGCCACCAGGTGTCACCAGTGACATGTTGTCACAGACATTTCGCAAGTGGACACCAGTTTCTACGCATGTAACATGATAAATGTACATACTAACTAAATGCGTTAAAAATCCTGTAAACGCAAATCCTGTAAATCCGGTAGCCATTGTTGGCTCATTTGCGCAAAACTTGAGATAGAATTAATTACAAATTAGATAAAATGGTGAAAGCATTCTGCATTGTGGTACATAAAAATGCTTCTCAAATTAATGCGTATTTCTATTCTCGGTTAAAGAAAATATTACTAAAAAGCTTTTAACTTTTCGGCATTCGTAAGAGTAGTACTGCTATGTCATACACTCATAAACTCACAGAAGTCAGCGTTGCAGAACTCTCTAGTGCAGCAACAGAACTTGGTGCCCGGCATCTGATCGATGGGCGTGCACTTGTCACATGTGTTCCGGCCGTCCCGCTGTGACGAGTGCCAGCAACCTGAAATGGAATCGTTGAGAAATGTAATTGGGATTTTGGGTTTGAGGATACCAATAGTACCACAAAACAGCCTGAGCGTTCCTGCACACGACGCCGCCGCCGCGCCGTCGCCGCGCCTTTGCACTGTTTATACGCGCCGCGTGAACACCGCTGCCGCGCCGCCGCCGCGCCTCGGGCAAAATTATGCTTTGATGGCGCGGTGGCGGTTTTACTCGGTGCGTATGAACAGTGTAGCGGCGCGGCGGCGGCGCGGTGGCGGCGTCGTGTGCAGGAGCCTTAAGGCCAGCTCCAAATGTTGACCCCAACGCCATCTTGTCGAACAAGTGGTTCTAGAAAAGAGCATTGGCACCAACATTGGACAAGCAATTTTCTAGATCTACAGTGAGATGCAGACAGTGGTGTTGGGACCAACATTGGGGAATCTGCTGTCATCAGTGGCGGCGTAAGGCGTAGGCGACGTGGGCCACTGCCTACGGCCTCGCGGAACAAGGGGCCTCGCGCATCAAAAATTTTGCTCACATGTCAAATTCAACTTTTAAATACTATTAAATATAAATTATTGATAGATAAACAATGTAGTTAAAATTTTTTTTCTTCCAAACAAATTCAGCCATAATCAGACACAAAATTAAGCAACAACACGGTTTTAAGTGACAAACATTATTCTTTGGCGCAAAATTCCTCTAAAAATAATCACTGAATCAAGAAATCAGAAACTGTCAATGAATAGACCATTGACCCGTTTTTTTTTATTATTTCATAAAATCCGTCTTCAGGTCGCCACAGAACAAGGCCTCGCGAAATCTGTCTTGCCCACATCAAATTTAGGTCTTGCCCCGCCACTGGCTGTCATACATTGATTACAATAATTTAATAACCCTTCTTCTGGCGCAGTCGGGTAAAAAGAAGATACAGCAGTTAAGTAACTAAGCACTGTTTATCCTTTTGTATTTATTTAGTTATGAAAAATATGTAATAACTATCACATATTATGTTACCTTGTCCCAATATAGTGATGTTTCCATCCGTGTGACGATGCCACAGCGCGTAACAAGTTGCTTTTGTGTCCGTACACTGTTCGACTTGAGCTGTGTCTCCGTTAGGCAACGTTGTCTCTGATATAGGACCAATATCTGAAATATTATGACATCAAATTATTATTTTTTTATCTAGACGTACATTTTCTTATAAATCTCTCAAAGTAAAATACAAACCATAGCTATAGTTTTCAACCACCATTTGTGCCTGCTCCTCATCTTCATATGAAGGCGTAGCACTCACAGCTATTCGATGAAGTTTGTACAAACAAGAAATAGGCGGGATGCCAGTTGTGGCGACCTTTTTATTCTTAACTTTGGCCTCTGGAAGACCATTTTTGACGTTACCATCAGATTTACTCGTGCCAATTGCTTTACTCTCCGTAGATCCTACGTCTTTAGAATCTGCAACGTTATTAGAATTCCCAGCCCCAATAAAATCATTCGAATTTGGAATTATAGCACTTCTTTTTTTAATCTGAGGATCTGGCCAGTAGTAACTTGACTCGCTCTCTTCACTGACAAAAGAGTTTTCTACACTTCTTTTTTTTCTGTTACCTTCTTGCACTGGACCTAAGAACCTAGATTTTTTTCTGTTCAAATGTCTTTCCAGCCAGTAAGGGTTGTATTCTTTAGGATCTGCTGATCTTTTGCTGACTTTGGGATGGTCTTGAGTTGTCCAGTAGAAATCTGGGAGATTGTTCC
Organism: Ostrinia nubilalis; assembly: GCF_963855985.1. Lineage (NCBI taxonomy): Eukaryota > Metazoa > Arthropoda > Insecta > Lepidoptera > Crambidae > Ostrinia > Ostrinia nubilalis. The sequence goes on along the minus strand of NC_087114.1, from coordinate 5,863,766 downwards.
ACTGTATAGTTCTTCTGTGGTGATATTTGGTGAATGTCCTCACATAGTGGAAGGGTTTTGCATGATGTATCCCATTCCTAGAGTCCAATGACTCTTGCGGCCGCGAAGTTAGCACTTTCGCAGTGAAAATAAACAAAAACAACACTATACATTTTAACAGCGGCGTTACCCGTTGAGATAAAATATTTTCCATCATGTTTAACAGCTTAAATTCTTCCTCTCTCCATAATTACATATAAAACATCTGTTTTTACTGCATAATGTGACATACAGCTTAGCAACCAAGACACTGCAGGTTTTATCGATTTTTTACACTGTCGTAAGCTACTGCGGTGATTAAACTATATTTTAACACAGTTCATCTAGCTGCCAATTGGGAAATACATTACAAAAGTTAATTTACGTAAATAATGCACGGAAATATGCAAAAATGTGATCAATATTAAAATTCAAACATACGCAAAAAGTTTTTGTTCAAAGTTCTTTAAGTTCACACACGAAACTTTTACTTGGGTGACCGATAATTTGCAGGTTTGATTAATTATTTAAACTCGCACCATTTCATTATATACAGTAAAACAGAAAAATCAATAATATGTTGACAAACACAGATCAATCCATTTTCCGACATATTGAAAGTGGCGTTTCGTTTCCTGATTTTCATACAGTTCATTAAATTATTATCACATAATGTAATTAAGCAAAAAAACATTAATTAGACTAATTAAATAACAAAATAAAATATATCTCAAATTAACTTCTCACTTTAATTTAATTTCAAAATAATACATGAACGTATTCGGATATCTTCAGAAAATTATCATCGTCTTGTCCACAGGTTGTGGCGTATCCGAACATTAGTTAGCTGTCAAACGGGAAGCGATCTATTTATTTGCTTGCCGTTCCCAAAATATTCAATTTAAATACTGTATTTAGTGTCGCAAGATATCAAATAATATATCAGTTCTATCGGCATTAGTTATTTGACCATCTTAGATCACCGAAGATGTCATTCGCGGCCGCAACTGAAGAAATCGACGAGGTAAAAGAGAGGGCCCACTTCGTCGCCGTTGTGAACGCATTTAAATACTACAAGTGAGTAAATCTGTTTTAAAAATAGTCCTAAAATGTATTAGAACACTCTAGTGATACATTACAAGGGTTTGCGCGATGATTTTTTGTGATAAATCGCGATAAAACCGACATAGCAACAAGTCTTTGTTTGCGCTGTATTGCCTGATATAATTAACCTATTTAGATACTACAATACGCTTTGTTGTTCCCCTGTACACGTGCCGCGGTGTGATCCTAATTCCCTGTGTCGTTAGGTGGATTTTGCCTTGAAATTTTCTGCTAGATCTCCAATTAGATGGTCACTAACTACATAGTTACATTGTCTTTGTTGGAAACAGGAAAAATGTATAAGTTAGTCATTATCATCTGATAGTAGCTTTATACATACTATATAAAGTGAAATTGAAATCATTGGCATCCTTTTAACATCACACTACTCATGATACATAGTAATTAAACATTCCCAAAATATGAGACAAATCCAATTAGATTTTTGTCTTTATTTTTACTATTTATATTTGTATTTTATAAACTTTAAAACAATTGTGCAGTCAACAGCACATCAGAGTAGATTTTTTTGTTGAAAAATAACACTTATAACATTGAATACAAATAAATAGTAAAAATAAAGACAAAAATCTCTTTGGATTTATTTCATACTTGGGGAATGTACTATGATCATGAGTAGAGTCTTATTTTAGAAGGATGCAAATGGTTTAAAGGACAATGTTCGTTCTCCATACATTGTTCGCCTAAAGAACCAACAATTTTGACATATTACTACCCGAAAGCGAAATAATACGATTCTGTGTGTAAGAACAATGATTCCTGATGGACACTTGCCATAAAATTAATGATTAAGAATATTAAATCACAGCGATTTTATAATATGTCGTTTATGACAACATGGCGTCTAATGTATTGTGTGAATGTATGAACACCGATTCGCGAAAAATGTTTTGTATTGTCGTCACGCCGAGTCGCAGCCAAATAGTATAAAATAATAGAACAAGTTTTAGAAATACAACTCGGCATTCCACTTTTACAATATGCCCACATATTGCACGTAAATAAACAACATGAATCGTAGGTTGTTTCCACCCTTGTCATCTGACACATGAAATAAACTCCTATTGTATTATAGATATCGAAGCCGAATCGTATATAATAATAGAATGGGTTTTGGAGATCACTCGGGGTTCCACTTTTATAAAATACCTACATATTACATAAAAATACCACGAATCATGAGTTTTCTTTTCACCATTTACATCTGACACGAGATAACAAACTCCTATCTCCATGACTACCATCGTAGTCTATGCCAAAGACTACAATATTTTAAGCAAGAAGTTTCAAACCTTAGCGGCTACGGTAACCCCTGGGCCACATACATCATGATAACATTCGGTCGACACCGGAACGAAGTCTTGCGATTATGCAAAAAAGCATCGTATTCTAGTGCGGCTATATCACGTTCAACCGGGGTTTTAATTCGACTAAAGTCCTGACTAAAGACTGGAAGAAAATACGCCGCATTGTATGAGCACTTCGTGTTCGTTAAAGCGGCTTCAGATCTAGAGCCCACATAGTTTTCTTTCCAATAATATCCGCAAGTAGCGCTGCATGATCTTTACAACAAAAACGGCAATAGTTATTAAGGTGCCAAAATTATATGATTACTTTGGCACGGTATTATACACGTTCGAAGATTTGTCATTTTCATTCATTTCATCATCATCATCATCATTTCAGCCACAGGACGTCCACTACTGAACATAGGCCTCCCCCAATGACTTCCACATCGCACGGTTGGTAGCGGCCTGCATCCAGCGCCTTCCCGCTACCTTTATCAGGTCGTCGGTCCACCTTGTGGTGGGTTGACATTGCAGAATATGACTTTTGATAGGTTCATCATAGAATTCGGCGGGGATATTCTCACGGAGGAAGTTCGTAAAAGGGCGGAACAAGATCTTATAATAATGCAAGGCCGAAGCTGTTACGCGCGTGCTCATACGTGTAATCCGGCGAGTATGCAATAAATAGTAATGTCTGGTAAATAGTGGTAATACGTATCGTTCGTTCGTTCGTTTCAGCCGAAAAGACGTCCACTGCTGGACAAAGGCCTCCCCCAAGGATTTCCACGAAGACCGATCCTGCACCGCTCGCATACAGGCACCTCCCGCGACCTTCACCAGATCGTCGGTCCACCTAGTGGGAGGCCTGCCCACGCTACGTCTTTCGGCTCGTGGTCGCCACTCAAGAACTTTCCTGCCCCAGCGGCCATCAGCTCTACGAGCTATGTGCCCCGCCCCGTCTATGTCTGTATGCGCTACGATTACAGGGTATCATTTTGCATAGTCGCAAGACTTCACTCCGCTGCTGTCAAATCAATGTCGCATAATGTTATCGCAATGTGTGTGGCCCTTGGCCAAATCACAGAAGCCTATGCGAAGAAAGAGCACTTGAATGACAATAAAAATCAGGGTTACCATTTTATAAGATTTCCTCACTATTGAGGGTAACAAAGTAACATTAATAATCTAGCCATTAATTACATTTATTACCTATACGAGAAAGTAAAGCAACATGCGGTTTTATTTTAATTTGTAAAATATTAAACCCCTCATATTTGTAACAGTTTGTTCCAAGTTTAGTTTTACTGTTTTGTTAACAGTATTGCTGTTTCAGCTGTCACTGTGAAGCTTTGGGAAAATAAATAAATAGAAAAAATATTAACATAAATATTTATTTAAGTTTTTATGTTCATTATCATAATATGCCAATTTAAGTTACACTGTGTGACAGTCTTTGACACTAAACAAACTCTTCAGCTTAATAATACCTACCTACAGGGCGTTTTTATAGTTACTCTTGCTGATGAAACAAGAAGGGTTGATTCTACTACTGAAATACAACTACTTTTCTTACAGGACCAATATCAAATTCTCAAAAAAATTCACATCCTCGTGATGGTGATAATTTCTATGGAGAGGTTTTTTTATATTCGGTCTCTTGGGATAAGTTATTCCATTTGAGCAGTAGAATTAATCCTTTTTATTCGATCACATATAAAAACAACACAAGTGTTTAGGAAAACTTCTTCTTTGGTATGGTATCACTACGGAGTTATAATGTCGGCAACTCTGTATAGTTCCAAAATACTGGATTGTCCTGTCGATGACATTGACAGTGGGGCGCCACCGTCAATACCGAATCGCTGGTTCAGATTTTTGCCATGTTGCAAACCATATAGTTGAACGATGGTAGCGCCCCCCTGTCATTGAGTTTGGTGGGACAGTTCAGCGTGGGTCATCTATATCACTGACTTGTAACTTTCAAACAGCATGAATAATAAGGGCACCACATTGGTTTTCTTTCTGAAAAAAGGCGTTCAGTTTTAGTACTAACCCTTTAGCACTATTTCATTGAAATAAAAATACAATAAACGCACAGAAGACTGAAATTGAGTCAACTGACGTGACATTTATAATTTGTTGACATTATGACAGTTTGACAAGACTAGGGATTGAAAAAGTTTTAATTGAAAAAGTAAAATGACAATTTATTAAAACGATTCACATGGATATAATCGATTAAAAATATTTATAAAATGTTCTGATACTTGCCTGTAGCGATTATCCAATCCTGGTTTCTACTGAAAAACTACCTCGTGGCAAGATTTTAATAAAATAATAAAATCTTTATCTTCTCTTTCACAATCTATAAAAGTTCATTTGGTCTATTATTATACATGTGCTATGAATGAGGGTTTTCGCGATTGAAAAATCCGCGAGATGGCAATACGTAGACGCGAGGTCCAAATGCTGCATGATTGGTGGATATCTGTCAATGTCATGTCAAAAATAACCAATCATGCAGCATTTGGACCTCACGTCTACGTATTGCCATCTGGCGGATTTTTCAATCGCGAAAACCCTCATTGGCATAGATTATGAGAGACTGGCAACTATACTAGGTTGATATCAGGTGATCCGTCTGCTCATTTGCCTCCTGTCACATAAAAAAAAATATATATATGTTTCTCACACTTCAACTGGCATTGGATTCAACATCGGATTCTGACACTTTTACAGTTATGATACCATGAATATCAGTTTATGGTCCTAATTATTTTTATTTTATTTACGACCTTCGACCAGTTGGACACTTTAGATATCTTCTTGTAATAGTGTCAAACTGTCAATATCTTTTTAGCTTTTAACGCAAATCTAGTCTTCAAAGCAGTTTAATCGATTTATTTTATTTTCAAAATCGATATTTTATTGTCTATGATGGCCGCAGGAACATCACTATACATGGACTCCCAGCAATAAAGTACGGTAATGCCTCGTACAGATTTTATCGGCAAAAATTATGGAACTTGATAGGTTTTAGACCATGCCACGCACCAAAACGTCCGGAAGTTGTAATAGTATTATAGAATAAACGTTAAAAGACTTATTTATTTAATTTTTCAATGCTTAAGTGTCCATTAGAATGAAAGGGTGCTTAATGTATTAAAAAAAATAGAAAATAATTATGATGGGTTAATGTTTTTGGGCGGTTTTTTAGGCGGTTTCTGACAATGTCCTTTCATCCTTTACAGATAATGGTTCAGTCTGTATGTATTCATTTGTTTAGAGCTATGTATCTATAAAATAAGATTTATTTGCTGCAAGATAAGCATTCTTTCACAAATAAATATTGTTTACTCAATCAATAAATACACTTAAAATTGACACATTTTAGATGTTTTTTGTTTATTGTTTTAAAGGACCTTCATATTTTTATATCTCAAAACCTAACAAACTGTTTTTAAATGATAAGAAAACGTAACAGTTTATTGTGCATTTTTTATTTATTATTATTGCACAATTCATTGATAGTAAACATGAAACAAGATTTATAAAATAAGGATGTACCTATTTAATAAGATAGTCAGATTTGGACTTAGAATAATGTTACAGTATTCTCTTACTTAAAGATACTTTAAATTAGGTATAAAGTAGGTATATTGTTTACTCTAGAATGTTAATTTCCAATAAGAAAAGAATTCACTAGCAAAATTCAACTCTTGGTTTAAGTTATGGTATGCTATCTACAGCATTCTAGTTCAGCATTTCCTTGATAAAATAAATTACATATTCTAATTAGAATTAATATTGTTGAAGTTAGAATATAAAAGAAAACAAAATCATTGACACATTAACAATTTACTGCAGTACAGGACAACTTATATTGTAGGTACTAGAAAACTTTATATTCTACAAAGTAAAGCAGGATTCATTTCATCATCACAGGAGTTTTCACTTCTTGATGGTAGTTTTAGAATCACATTGTGATGCATATTTTTGAATCACTTCCTATTCCAGTACCTATAAGAATGATTACCCTACAAAGGTGAACTTTTGTTGTGTTAGTTTTTTTATATTAAAAGTTATTAACCCCTCATGGTAATCTAAATAAATATGCTTGTGTTATAAGAGGGTTCACCAAAGCAGTCCTCTTCACCTGGATAGAAATAAAAAAAATAGTTCCACCCTAAACCTTAAATTCTAGAATCTTCTAATCTTAGATCATTGACACAATGTCGTACACCACAGAATAAATACAAGCACTGTATGACGAAACAACAAACATATTTACATTTTATAACATGTAAACAATGGATAAACTACTGCTACACGTGTATCTGACGTTTTTACTTGTGATTCATAGTTTATAATCGTTGTGCTTACTGTGTTCTGTATTATGGTGATATCTACTTATCAGGCTGCAGATTTTGTATTGTTTTACAATGTAAAGCGTGGGTGCAATAACTCGATTATACCTACTAATATTTGGTACTAGCGGCCGCCCGCGACTTCGTACGCGTGGATCCCGTTTTACCCCCTTAAGGGTAAAGTTTAGTAAAATCCGTTCTTAGTGAGCACCTACGCTCTAAAAGGAATCCACATGCAAAATTTGAGACTCCTAGCACTTGTAGTTTCGGAGATTTCGTTATGAGTGAGTCAGTCATTAACCTTTCGCTTTTACAGGTAGTTATACATAGAGATAAACTCTAGTTTTTATGCCTAAACCATTTAATCAATTTTTATGAATGAGCAATACTAGGGCTACCTGTTGTAAGACTGAGGAGTCATGCTTCCAATCTAAGCTTCCAGTGAAACCAAATCAATGTTGTTCGTTCGTTAGTTCGTCTCAGACAAATGACGTCCACTGCTGGACAAAGGCCTCCCCAAGGATTTCCACAACACAGCTCTGCGCTGCCCGATTCCAGGTACTTCCCGCGACCTTGACCAGATCGTCGGTCCACCTGCTGGGAAACCTGCCCACACTTCGTCTTCTGACTCGTGGCCGCCACTCGAGAACTTTTCTGCCCCGTTAATCAATGTTGTATGTTCTCTATTACATATCGCCAATTTTTGTCTTTCTTTGAGTTCTTCTTGTCGTGTCGACAACAAACCTACACAGTGTCAGCCCAAAACTCCGCCACAAGAGTGGCGTTGTCAGTAGCCTTCATTAAATCTTCCTGCGTGCAGTTGTTTGGGCACGCAGGGCACCACATTATGTGCTTCGTCGACTGGGGAACACAACCACACTTTTTTCTTTAAATTGAAGTGATGGGAATGGGAGGTGAGATGAGCCTCATAAATGAGGTCGTCAGTCCACCGAGTTTGAGGCCTGCTTTTATTTAAATAACCCATACATATTTATTTACATATTCTAGACATATTTCGTCAATGTCAGTAATGTAATAAGAATTAATTATACATAGTTTGATAACAACTTCAAAGTATGTGGTGATAACTAGGTCATAAAGTAATTAATATCAATTATGTGTAACTGTACTATTAAAATTATAAATTAATTACATAAGCGATAGTGGACTTTTGTGTGTGATAAGAATAATAGTGTTATATCTTCTCTATTATTATTATCATCATACATTTATTAATAAACTAGCTTTCCGCCCGCGGCTTCGCCCGCGTGGAATTTTGTCTGTCAGAAAAACTTTATCGCGCGCGTCCTTGTTTCAAAAACCGGGATAAAAACTATCCTATGTCCTTTCCCGGGACTCAAACTATTTCTATGCCAAATTTCATCAAAATCGGTTCAGTGGTTTAGGCGTGAAAGAGAGACAGCCAGACAGAGTTACTTTCGCATTTATAATATTAGTATAAATACAGCATGTAAAAAAACATCATCAACTTTAATTTGTATGTCAATGCGAATATTTTTTTACATGTTTGGTTAGGCTGTTAATCAGTATAACAGTACGGATGTACGCACATTATACTGATTTGGTATCGGCCGATGCCTCATACAAATGAGAAGCTGACCAAACTATCGGCCGACTAAAAGTCTGCAGTCAAATATTTTTTTTTAAAGATTATTAACAATTTGTATTGCCCAAATTACTAATAGTCCCGTTAGCCCCTCGTGGTAAGCTAAATAAGCTTGTGTTACGAGTGGGCTCACCACAATAGTCGAGCGGCGGTGGGATTCGAACCCGCGTTCCTCGGATCTCGAGTCGGCCACTCCGACCCCTTCACCGTTCGGCTATCGTGGCTATAAATTGATATTGGTTCTATATGTTTCGTTCGTTCGTTTCAGCCGAAAGACGTCCACTGTTGGACAAAGGCATAGATTCTATATGTTTGTAACACAGTTAATCTATCGAGGTAGACTATGAACAAATATTTTACATGCTGCAACATTTTTTTCCAGATTATGCAGCCTGGACAGAATACACAAGTCGGAAAAGATCATATCCATGCTGCCCATAACGCACCAGCGGCGCCTCGACAAATACAAGACTTACCTGACCAAATTCAAACAGTGCCTTGATGTGAACAATACCATAGTCCACCTGATCATCAAGGATGTGGACACTATGTTCGAGAATGTGGACCATAGCAATAGTATGGAGATAGGCACGAATGGGGAGAGCTTTGGATGCAACTATAATAACTGTGAGATCGCCTCACAGAAGCAGCATAAGATGCAGCATGATGTTGAGAAGGTTAGTTCTTTAGTTACCTAAGTATACCAGGTCTTCGATCCACTCGCAAGGTGGACCGACGGCCTCATAAAGATAGCAGCAAGACGCTGGATGCAGGCCGCTACCAACCGGGCGATGTGGAAGTAATTTAGGGAGGCCTATGTTCAGCAGTGGACATCCCGTGAAAGAAATGATGATGATGATATTATATTCCCACCTCATAAAGGTATTAGCAAGGCTGCAAGGCGCTAGATGCAGGCCGCTACCAACCGGGCGATGTGGAAATCATTGGGAGAGGCCTATGTTCAGCAGTGGACGTCCTGTGGCTGAAATGATGATGAAGTATACGGGAATATTCCCACCTGTAGTCCCATCGCTGCACCTCCGGTGAAGCCATGATTCGCAAATGAACTAAAGTCGCTGATATAGCCCGACGGATTAGCAAGCTGAAGTGCAATGGGCAGGGCACATAGTACGCAGAACTGACGGCCGATGGGGCAGCAAGTTTCTGGAGTGGAGGCCGCGTACCAGAAAACGCAGTGTGGGACGTCCACCCACAAGGACGACCAACGATATCATAAAGGCAGCAGGGAAGCGCTGGACGCAGGCCGCTACCAATCGATCAACATGGAAAACATTGGGGGAGGCCTATGTTCAGCAGTGGACGTCTTGTGGCTGAAATGATGATGATCATCATCAAAGTAGTGCGTCCGCTCTAAGAGGTTAATATTTTTTGCCATTTCACTAATAATTAATAGATAAAATATGCTCTATTTAAATTGTTTCCAGGTGCAATCGGTGCTAAAGAACATAGTGAGAGACTGGAGCGACATAGGCGCCGCGGAGAGGGAGCAGTGCTATACGCCAATACTCAACGAGCTGGAGGAACGGTATCCGAAAGAGGAGTACAGGTGAGAGGCGGGTAAATGGCGTGACTGTGACGCGACGTGACATGTAGGTCGCGCAGCGAGAGTTGAGACGAACTCGTATTACTGACGTAATTTAGACAACATGTTAGCCTATCATAGTCCGCTTTGCAATGGAGGGAAGTCGAACCTTAATTTCGAACTCCTATGTTCTTCTGATTAATTTCGTTGCGGGTCCAATGACGGTTTAACTTTCCCCCGGGAAAAACTTGACCTTCATTGGTTGGGTTTTTATGGCGGTCAAGCTGTAGTTCCTGGCTACACAGGAGTTGCAGTGGTGGGAACGAGAGGTGGGAATAGTCCCGTAACATGTTAGCCTAGGCGCAGGTCATCGACTTTTAATTGGCGGATACTTGGGCCCGATTCTAATTTGTATGAAGAATCGGCCGATACCAAATCAGTGTAATGTGCGCACACAAACAAATATTTTAGCTTTTGTTGATCACCACAACTCTCGCTGCGCGATTTATACACGTGATGAATAGCGACATGAATGATAATTATTTTCTTACACGTTGAAAGCCGTAACTGTGTTTATAGGTACGTGAGAGCGAGACAGAACGATTAAACGGATATTTTCTTACACGTTGAAAGTCGTATGTGTGTATACGTGAGAGCGAGACATAGAGCGACTAAAGTCCGGTCGACACTCACTGCTGCCGCCCTACACACAGTCGCGACAGCAATATAATTACGTGCGAGCGATAAGGATAGGTAGCTTGGGGTCATTGAATGAAATTCTACGTGCTCGGCGACCAGACTAGTTAACTATAAAAAAATCAATGTTTTATTATGTCGTACCGTGTAGAATAGTACCACTCCCACTCTTCTCGTGGATGCCGTAAAAACTCATTTTAAGGGTATGCGAACTTTAGGTCTCCAGCCAGCCTGGCCATACGCTCGATGTAACATGAGAGCGACGTGACGCGACGGGAAGCGACTCAAGCGCGACGTGACGTGACATAAGCGCGACGCGACATGAGCGCGATGCATCATGAGCGTGATGCGACATGAGAGCGACGTGATAAGACATTAGTTAGTGTGACGCGAATTGAGCGCGAAGCAACATAAATATAAGCCGACATAATTTTTACAAAAGTGCAACGCGGTATAAACGTGACGCTTCATAAGCCGGATGCAAAAGTACCATAAAACGACCAAGCGTGACGTGACGTAAGCGTGAAGCTACATGAGCATGACACAATTATGACGCGACTGTAGCGCGACGCGACCGTGACGTGACATAACGCTTGCAGCGACCGCGGCCAGGTCGAGGTGCTGGTCCCAGGCGCGCAGCTGGGCCGGCTACCAGGGAACGAGTGCTCGCTCTCATGCTGCTAGCGGCGCGACTGTAGCGCGACGCGACCGTGACGTGACATAACGCTTGCAGCGACCGCGGCCAGGTCAAGGTGCTGGTCCCGGGCACTGGGCCGGCTGCCTGGGAGACGAGTGCTCGCTCTCATGCTGCTAGCGGCGCGACTGTAGTGCGACGCGACCGTGACGTGACATAACGCTTGCAGCGACCGCGGCCAGGTCGAGGTGCTGGTCCCAGGCGCGGGACTGGGCCGGCTACCAGGGAACGAGCGCTCGCTCTCATGCTGCTAGCGGCGCGACTGTAGCGCGACGCGACCGTGACGTGACATAACGCTTGCAGCGACCGCGGCCAGGTCAAGGTGTTGGTTCCGGGGGCGGGGCTGGGCCGGCTGGCCTGGGAGACAGCGGCGCGAGGCTTCGCGTGCCAGGGCAACGAGTTTTCGCTGTTCATGCTGTTTGCTAGCAACTTTATACTCAACAGGTGCCCGGAGGTGAGTAGAAAGAAACTCTGTTAGGCGATTATCACACTGCACCGCGCTCCGCCGCGGTACGACAACGCGACGCGGCGCGAGACGACAGATTTAATCATTATATGCAAGTACCTCAGTTTGTATAGAAAACACGCCCGGCACAACATACTGACAACGCGTTTGCGCGCGGGATTCGTTATATGTCGCCACGCGGACCGCGGCGGAGCGCGGTGCAGCGTGATAATCGCCTTACTATTGTTAGCTGAAAAGCATTTAAGATATTTTTTTTGTCATAATGTCATCCGCCTTGCACATTAAGCCTTAGCGCAAGCCACCGACTTTTAGTTGGCCAATAGTTGGGTCGGGCTGTTAATCAGTATGGAGATGTATGAAAGTGCGCACATTACACCGATTGATTCTTCATACAAATTAAAATCGGGCCCAACTATCGGCCAACTAGATGTCGGTGGTCTGCGCCTAGCCTAAGGCTGGGTTGCACCATCTTAATTTACTATAACAAACGTCAAGCCTGTCACACTCCTTAAAAAAACTCAGCCTAAGTTTCTCCTTAGCTTAATGCCCGTTTTCACCATCAATCCCTAATTTTGGAACCCCTATGGGAACACATAAAAGGACTTTTGTTTTCACAGGGGTCACTTAAAAATTAGGATTGATGGTGAAAACGGGTATAAAACTACAATTTTTTCTGATTAATCTCGATGCGAATCCAATAACAGCTCATATTTGATATTAACAAACTTGACCTTCACTGGTCGGGTTTTTACTGGTTAAACTTCAAAAGGATCTGCAATTCTACGCAGGAATTGCAGCGGCCAGCATTTTTAATAACGAAATCGCTTCACTCATTTTTGTATGTGGCAAATTTCGAGCATATATTTGTACGTTTACAATCCAAATTCGTTTGCGCAGGCCAATAAATACACAGTACAATCAATATGTCAACAACGTGACGTGTGACCATCATCTAATACTTCGTTCATTTCTCAAAAAAAAAAAAACGCCTTTGTTGCTTGAATCTCCCAATCGAATATAGACCATACCCTTGTTCGTTTACAATCCACATTCAGTTCTACAGGACAACAAATACACAGCTCGCCCTTGGGTGTATCAACTACTGGTTGCTTGTATTTCGTTAGAATTCTCAATAAAAAAGCTCCTTTCTTGCTTCCAAATCTTAATCGAATTTCCACCATACTCCTACAGGTTTAAAACCTAAATTCATCTGCACAGGCCAATAAATACACAGTACACCCGTGGGTGCACCAATACGTGAACAACGTGACATGTGACCATCAACTGCTGGCTGCACAGTTTCCGGACGTGCGACCTTCTGGGGACAGACCTAACCATAACTTCTCGATGACCGCTGGGGATTTTCTTAAGGTGAGTTGGTTCTACAATAACTTACAAAGGTATACATCAGGGGTGGCCAACTTGATTAGACATATGATCTACTGTTTACTAACGAAACCCTGGGCGATCTTACATACTGCTTGAAATCTTAAATGGAAGAGCATAATTTAAAGCCTGGTCCGTGAGCACGTAGAATTTTGTCCAATGACCCCAAGCTACCCATCCTTTTGCTATCGCGACTGTGCGACGCGCGCCCGCAGTGAGTGTGCGAGCGCGAAAGCAACATAATTACGCGCGAGCGATAAGGATGGGTAGCTTGGGGTCATTGGACAAAATTCTACGTGCTCACGGACCAGGCTTTAGTACACAATCATGTAGTATTTTTTGCCTTGCCACAATCGACCGGTTGGCCACCCCTCGTATAGATCGTTTCATCCACGAAGACTCGCCCCACCAATTTTTGGTCTCGGTTGCGCGGGGTGCGGGGAGTTTGATCCGAGCAATCCGAGCGTCATTATTGTAGTGTGCGTGTGCACTCATGGATGATTTAGCGTGTACCGATTACACTCAAACATTAGCGGAAGAATGGTGGGGCGGGTCTTCGTGGATGGAACTATCTACACATGGTTTTATATAAAAATACCTGCTACGATACCTGATACGACATTACGACCTCATAAAAAGTAGCAGGAAGGCGCTAGATGCAGGTCGATTCCAATCTAGCGATGTGGAAATCATTGGGGGAAGCCTATGTTTAACAGTAAACGTCCCGTGGCTGAAATGATGATGATGATAATAAAATGTGAATAAATTAATATTGACAAAACCTTTTTAAAAACAAGCTTTTATTGATTGATGATGACCGGTTGGTAGCGGCTACTTTTATAAAGTCTTCGGTCCACCTTGCGGGTGGACGACACACGCTGCGCTTTCCTGTACGCGGGCTCCACTCCAGAACTTTGCTGCCGCATCAGCCGTCAAGTTCTACGTACTATGTGCCCTGCCCATTGCCACTTCAGCTTGCTAATCCGTCGGGCTATGTCAGCGACTTTAGTTCGTTTACGGATTAGACTAAGAGCTAGTGAACGCCAGACCTACGTCATTTTATAAAAGCTGAAAGTTCGTCAGCGTATGCTCCCAATATAGGTTAGAATGCTGGTGAATCATGGAGTTTGGGTCATCGTGGCTTTGGCAGCTATCCTAAAAAAATTGTCTGGCAAGGAGTTGGAACTGTCAAAACTATCTGGCTTATGTAGAAACAACTTCTTATCATTGCCCAAATATTGTGCGTAAAAATCAGATTTTTTAGGATAGCTGCCAGAGCCACGATGACCCAAACTCCATGATTCACCAGCATTGTAACCTATATTGGGAGCATACGCTGACGAACTTTCAGCTTTTATAAAATGACGTAGGTCTGGCGTTCACCAGCTATTAGTTTATAGTCTGGTCCGTGAGCACGTAGAATTTTGTCCAATGACCCCAAGCTACCCATCCTTATCGCTCGCGCGTAAGTATGTTGCTGTCGCGCTCGCACACTCACTGCAGGCGCCCGTCGCACAGTCGCGACAGCAATATAATTACGCGCGAGCGATTCTCCTCATGATTCGATGACAATAAATGATGAATTATGAACTTTATCCACAGGTATACACAGAGGCCGAGGAATGGGACTGCGTGGCGACGTGTTTCTTCATAGACTGTGCACCTAACGTCATAGAGTTCGTAGAGAGGATCTACAGCATACTGCAGCCTGGGGGCTTCTGGATCAACCTGGGACCACTACTGTATCACTACAGGTACTGTACAGTATAATACAGTACCCGGCAATAAATATTGCACATCGACCTTTGGAAAGAGACAATCGGTTAATTTCGGCTCGTAGAGCGTTATCTCTGTCGTACACTACCTATACGACAGACAAAAAGTCATTGACAAAACATTATTCAATGAAAATATTGTCCGAACCCTTAGTATTTCTCTTCGACAAATACTTTAACACATTGTGAACCACTTTTCTTTCACGACTATAAAAAGTTTTTAGCAATTTAATTCACAAAATTTTTGACAAAACGTTATTGTCAGTCGTTGTTCAAGTGAGACAGAGATAACGCTCTACGAAACCGAAATTAGCCGATTGTCTCTTTCTAAAGGTCGATGTGCAATATTTATTATCGCCGGGTATTGTAAGTAAATTGTTTTTTTTTTTTTTGTTTTGAGCGGCTATTCTGATTCTATGAAGTCCCAGTATCACTACGACGCGTACTGATCTATTAGGTAATGCAGTATCTTTTGGGGGGCGATATGTTCTACATCTTGTGGGCTTAGGATGTGTTTGCCCAAGTGTAAGCTCCGCTTGCGCATCAAAGTGAGAATGTGTAGTGGCGTTTCATCTGCCTCTTGGCACATCCTGCACGTTCTTGTTTCGGACAGTCCCATAGTGGACAAGTGCTTGTTTAAGCTGCAGTGATCCAGTGTACGCTCGAACTAAGATGCGCATTTTGGTCCTACTCAGTCCTATGATCTGCTTAGAGCATTTAAGGTAGGCTTTTTGAGAGCTTTGGAATGAGTAGTTAAGAAGACTGCGCACCGAACGTCATTGAGTTTGTAGAGAGGATCTACAGCATCAACCTGGGACCACTGCTGTACCACTACAGGTACAGTACACGGGACTATTCTCACTTCGTTCCCACCGCTGTAACTTCTGTGTAGCCAGGATCTACAGCTTGACCGCCAATAAAAACCCAACTAGTGAAGGTCAAGTTTGTGACGGGGAAAAGTTAAACTTTCATTGGACCCGCAACTGAGATAACGTGTACCTATGCGATAGTAAAAGTTATACAGTACCGTGACCTTCATCTGTAGGCCTTGAATATTATAGTCGTTGCAATGAGGGTGTTCGCGATTGAAAAATCCGCCAGATGGCGGGACGTGGATGTAGGGTCTGACTGCTGCGTGATTGGTGGATTTGGACATATCTGTCAATGTCATGTCAAAAATAACCAATCATGCAGCATTTGGACCTCGCGTCTACGTATTGCCATCTGGCAGATTTTTCAATCGCGAAAACCCTCATTCACGAAGGCGAGTGAGCTTCACATGTGTGGTGGCTCGCTACTGTTCGTTTTTCAAAAGTTTTGACAGACATTACACTATCGTTATGTGCATGTACACGTACACACACAGGTAAAGCTCACTCGCCTTCGTGAGTTGCAAGAACTATACATACATTTTATGGATTTTACGCGATAAGATACATTTGTCTTGGCGAGCTTTGAATACATGAATTTGAATGATTTGAATTGTATTTTCTTTTCCAGTGATATGACGACAGAGAACAGCATCGAGCCTCCATACGATATACTACTGGACATCATCAGAGATGTGGGCTTCGATATATTGGTGAGTTTCTTCAGCGAAATGCTTGTCTTTTGAAGCGAAATCTATACTAATATTATAAATGCGAAAGTAACTCTGTCTGTGTCGCTTACACGCCTAAACTACTGAACCGATTTTGATGAAATTTGGCATAAAGATAGTTTGAGTCCCGGGAAAGGACATAAGATAGTTTTTATCCCGGTTTTTGAAACAGGGACGCGCGCGATAAAGTTTTTCTATGACAGACAAAACTCCACGCGGGCGAAGCCGCGGGCGGAAAGCTAGTGATATATGAATACTGGGGGCCATCCATAAATTACTTTATACGTTAAAGTGTTGTCACACTTGTGACAAGGGAGGGGTCAGATCATGTTTTTTGAACGTTTTAATCTAACTCCCATATTCACAAACATTACTATGAGGTCTCACAGTGCGCGTGGACGCACAGGGTGCCATACGAACCAATCACAGAGATCTATTCAACGTTGTGCGTTCGATTTGCTGCTTCACTGAAGCAAGTATCGTTTGTGAATGCGGGTGTAAGTGTAGTTAAAAAAACATGATCCTCACAAATATCTTATCTTATTTTAGGGCCGCGCATGGGCGCAGTGCACGTCGACCCATTGGGATCTTTTGTGCTTCCCTATACCTTTATCCCCCCTCATCCACAAAGATCCTATCCATATAGTGGATCAAGTGCTTGGGTGAGAAGGACCTATATTCTTCTGGCGTCGGATAAGCCGACCCCAGGAGACCCATTCTAGTTCTAGCTAGCGCGTCACATTCGCAGAGTAGGTGTTTCATGGACTCCGCATGTTCTCCACATGCTCGACAGCTGTCATCCGTAGTTAGGCCCATTTTGTGGAGCATGTGGTTTGTAGTGTAGTGTCCTGTTAGCGCACCCGTAATCACTCGGGCTTGCCTTCTGTTTCCATTGAGTATGAGCTTTTCCCATGATCTTGTGTTTCCAACTAGGAATAGTTTGGAGTGGCTCATGCCGTTGGAGCTTTCCCATTCAGCTCTGTGCTTCCTGGATGTATATTGCCTCATGGCCATGTGTACAGTGCTTATAGATAAGGGCACTATCGGCTCTGGCCCAATAGGTGCCGCCTCTGACCCTTGTCTCGCTAGACTGTCGGCTCTCTCATTGCCTTCGATTCCAGTATGTCCAGGTACCCACATGAGGGTCACCCTGTTGTGCCTTCCAAGTTTATTCAGTGCCAAGATTGCCTCCAAAACGAGTCTGGATCCAACCCTCACTGAGGCAATGGCTTTGAGTGCTGCCTGACTGTCACTTAATATGTAAATGTCACGCTTTTTATGCGCCTGTTCTATATTCCTTACTGCGCACATGATTATAGCATAGGTTTCAGCTTGAAACACTGTTGCAAACCTCCCTAAGCTTTCACTGTGCTCAGATTGTTTGGAGTAGACGCCCGCTCCTGTTCCTGAGTTCATCTTGGAGCCATCAGTATACCAGATCAGGCTGTCTTGTTGACGTTTTGGTCCTCTTTTCCAGTCTTCCCTTGTTGGTATAGACACTTTAAAATCCTTGCTAAACATGTACCTAGGCTGCATTGTATCACAACCCATGTCCATTATTGCATCTAATTGAGGATCACTCCCCATCCTTGTGTGCTTGGTGCAAGGTTTGGATGTACTCCAAAGTCCCGCCCCCTTCAGTCTGTGCAGCGCCTTCCTTGCATCTACTTCTAGCGCCAAGTGCAGTGGGGGCAATCCCAGAATAATTTCCAATGCTGCAGTTGGCGTAGTTCTAAACGCACTCGTTATTGCTAGGCATGCAGTTCTTTGCAATTTGCCCAGTGCCGTTCTGCACGTCTGTAACCTAATTCTAGGCCACCAGACAATGCTGCCATAAAGTATTATTGGTCTCACCATAGTTATATAGATCCACCTCATCACTCTGGGACTAAGTCCCCATGCCTTCCCGTATGCACCACGACACATTCCCAGCACTCTCATAGCCTTAGCTATGACCGTATCTTGGTGTTTACGCCATGTAAGTTCCTTATCTAGGATTACCCCTAGATATTTCACTTCATTGGTCCAGGTTATTTGCTTACCCTAAAGGTAGAGATGTCCTAGCCCTGTTGTATTTCTCATTTTTGTAAATGCAATAGCATTCGTTTTTCCCGGATTCACCGAGAGGTGGTTTTTGTCACACCACTCTTCCAGTGTGTTGAGGGCTCTTTGCATGATGTCTGTCACAATAGTTGGGAACTTGCCCCTTACCATAATTACCAAATCATCTGCATATCCAACCGTGTAGAGTGGTCCTTTGTTTAGTTTCACAAGTAGTGAGTCCACGACCAGGCTCCATAGCAAGGGTGAGAGTACCCCCCCTTGCGGGCAGCCCTTGACAGTCCTTACACTCATGCACTCTCCTTGCAGTTCTGATTGAATAATCCTGCCTTTAAGCATACAGTCTATCCACCGGCATAGAGGTAGTGGTACCCCGTGGTCAGAAGCAGCAGCTCCTATAGAGCAGAAGGTAGTGCGGTCAAATGCCCCCTCTATGTCGACAAATGTCCCAACAGTAACCTCCCTACTCTCAAGAGCCGCCTCCGCCCTGCCGGTTACATAGTGTAGCGCAGTTTCTGTAGATTTCCCTGCCTGGTATGCACATTGAAGCTCATGTAGAGGAAATCTTTTTAGTGGTCCTTGTCTTATGTACTTATCTACAAGTTTTTCAAGCGATTTGAGAAGAAAAGATTGTAGACTTATTGGCCTATATGCCTTAGGGTCGTTGTAATCCGGTCTACCTGGTTTAGGTATAAAGATCACTTTGACTTCTCTCCATACCTTAGGTATGTATCCAAATGCTATGCAGGCCTTGTATAACCTGCATAGATGAGGAGTCAGAATGGAGATTCCTTGCTGCAAGAGAATTGGGTAGATCGAATCTGGGCCTGGTGCCTTGTATGGTTCAAAGCTCCCGATTGCCCATCTCACCTTAGTCTCATCCACTACTCTCTTAGCCGTAACCCAGTCGAGCTTGTTTGTTGTTCTATTTTGTTCCTCCACGCTGATTGGATCTTGATCATCGTTTAGGACCTGTGATTCAGGAAAGTGCGTTGCTATCATTGTTTTCAACGTATCTTTGCCTGCTTCCGTATATCCCCCCCTCTCACTCCATACTGTAGTGAGTGGGTTCGCTTTGGTTGTTGACATGGCCTTTGTTAGTCTCATGCCCTCGGGAACTGAGTTGATCATCTCACAATGATCCCTCCATGCCTTCCTCTTTGCCTTTCGCACCGCTTTGCTATACTCCGTCAGTGCTCTTCTATACTCTGTAAAGTCATTCCTAGCTCTTGCTATATTGAATGCCTTTCTTGTCTCCCTTCGTAAGAGGGCTATTTCCTTGGTCCACCATGGAAGTTTCTTCGATCCCGCCTCGCGTTCCGGGCAGTTATCCCTCCAGGCAGTCTTCAAGGCATTGGTAATTCGATCAGCGTCAAACTCTATTTCAAGCACAGAGTTGAGTTTGCATTTTGGTTCACTAAGTTCCGTCCTTAGGTCCCGTTTGAAGTCTTCCCAATCAGTGTTCCTGGGATTCCTTCTTTTAATTGCGTCTTTTCTTATAGGAGCATTATACTTAAAGCATATATAGTTATGGTCAGACAATGATATCTCGTCCGAAACATACCAGTTAGTGATTTTCCGGACTGCCTTCTTACATGCAAGCGTCAGGTCAATCACCTCTGCCCTCCGGGCATTGAAGAATGTAGGTTTGTTACCCTTGTTAATAATATGTGTTTCAGAACTCACCAGAAAATCCAGTAACCTCTCTCCTCTGGCGTTGTTGTTTGAGCTGCCCCACACAACATGATGAGCATTCGCATCGCAGCCAATGATGGTTTCCAGATCTTCTTGGTTGCCGTGTTGTATCAGATCCTGCATTTGCCTTGACACAGGATCTGCCTTTTCATATGGGAGATATGCCGATGCCACTATTACTCCTCGCAAATCCCCCTCCCTTTGGATCTTCACTGCTGTGAGATCCCTGTAAGAAAACCTGGATAGAGGAATCGCACTTATCCCATTTCTGACATAAATGCAAGTCCTCGTATCATTAGTAGAACAATTATATATTAATATTCCACCTGTGCCGCCGAGTCCTTTCACCTCACCTTTGTACAGGTAGGGCTCTTGGATTAAGGCGATATCATATCTTTTGACCTTGAGCTCTCGTGCCATGATGGCAGTCGCCGCTTTGCAGTGATGCAGATTAATTTGAACGCACCTTAAACCCCCGAAGAGAGCTGCAGACGTCAAATTCTGTCCCCGAGCTCGGTCTCCTCATCCGCGGAGATATCATACTCCAGCGGCGAGGACCGTCCCAGGTCCAGGTCAGCTATGGCCTCCAGCGAGCCTATGGATGCGGGAGACAGAGCGGCAGCAGGTTCATCTACCACCAGCTTCTCCCCCGCACCCCCAGTCCCTCCGGATAGCCCTTCACTCGCACTAGGTCCCGCTATTGGTTCCAAGGCCTGCTCCTCTGTCCGCGGGCAGTCTTCCGGGACCGCCACCGCATCCCCACGCTGTTCAGCCGTCACACTGGCACTGACCGGTTCATCCCCACGCCTTACATCGTACTCGAGAAGCTTGAAGATGCTCCGGTCAATCCCAGTGTTCAGGATGTACTGGCGGTCTTTGATGTACGCCGCAGAGGCCTCGTCCATCAGGACGATTCTCCTGACCGTCATCCCCTCTACAGTGGAGCCAACAATGCTCCAGTTCGAGGTCTTCAGGCTCGGATGCAACCTCTGCAGCAACCTCATGACCCGCCCTGTGTCCTGCCTCGTGACGTTCCTGGATTTCCAGGCCATCTTCACCGGCTTTGGGAGGTTCTTAGCATCCACCACCCTAAGCTCCACACCATTGACGGCAGTGCCATCAAGTGTGCGAAGCCACTTCATTGAGCTCTCCCCCTCACACCTGAAGAGAATCGCTCCTGACTTCAGGTTTCCCATGCTGACGACGGGGATGGGATCCGGCGTGATCTCCAGTTTATCAAAAATGATACCCTGAAGCGCCAGAT
This sequence comes from Ostrinia nubilalis, assembly GCF_963855985.1. NCBI lineage: Eukaryota > Metazoa > Arthropoda > Insecta > Lepidoptera > Crambidae > Ostrinia > Ostrinia nubilalis. Next base: position 5,842,160 of record NC_087114.1, on the reverse strand, counting down.
ACTCCTCCTCGCCTAGCCAGGTCCCTGGAAAGTCCTTAGCGGTGATCGCCATCTTATAGATGTTCAGAGCCGCGGCATATGACTGAGTTTCCTCAGTCTTAGCACGCTTGGCGCTGACCAACACTTGGCTCTCTCCGCTGATCTCCCTCGCCCTTTTAATCCGGTCTGCCGTTGAGGTGGCGTCCTCAGCCTGTTGCCTCCGCAACTCAGCCTTCACCCTCCTCTGGCATCCCGACCGCTTTTTGCGCCTCCTTCTCCCCTGCAGATCGCCGCCCTCCGCTGCATTAAGCGCAGTGCCACTGGTGTTACCCTGCGGCCCTAGCGCCTCACGCACATCAGGCAGTCGCTGCTCGGGTGGTGCACTGTATGGAGCCACACTGCCAGAGCCGCCCCCCTGGTTCAGGCCGCCCTCGCTTCGCACAACGAGACCCCGTGGGTTCTCAGCGCTCCGCTTAGGTGCCCGCCCCATGTGGGGAGCATTCCCCGACGGTGCCACCCCACTCCCTGCACCTGGTGCGCCCTCCACTTCACCTTTCGGTGCCTTTATCCCTTTCGGGACCTTTGGCCCTCCCAATTTGGTCTGGCCCCTGCTGCCTCCTGCAGCTCCTCCAACACGCAATTGCTTGCCCCCCCCAGAATACGTAGGGCAGCCTGAGCGATGCTCAGGGAGGGATTCTCCAGCCTTGCTGGTACCCTCCTGGGGTAAATCAATTTTTGCCTTTGCGCTCATGTTGGTTTTTGGGGATATTTTTGAAACCCGTGATGCCTCCCCTAGCACCACTGCCACACTTTTTGCTCAGATTTTCCATCGCATGGCTTGTGGTAGCCGGTTGTGGTTATACCGCCACTGTTCGGTTGGGTCCTTTCTGTGTCCATCCAAGGCCGCCCGCGCCTCCTCAACCTCTGGTTGGTTAATGGTTATACCGCCATTGATTCGGTAGCTTAGGACTTTTGTTTCAGCAGCGGTCCCTATAAAAGTTCGCTGCTATGACTCATCTATCATCAGGTTACAGCGCTTTTTCTTGGGGGTATACCACGCCATTGGCTCCCCAGCACCCTTCAAGATGAGCTGCCCGATTTCTGCATCCCGGTGGCATCAGGCCTGCCCCCTGAGAATGGACCCTCAGGGTGTGACCTAGGTGCAGGAGGTCATTCTACCATCTACCATCGTCTTTTTGATGATAGACACGCAAGGACATGACCTCGACATCCCGGCGGTACTCCGACAGAAGGTTTCCGTTACGTCTATTTCATAAGGAATTAGACCAATAGCAGGGCGGCAACCACGTGCAGGACAATCCTTCAGTCTTGCCTTGAGGATCTTCACGACCGTTGCGCTCTCCCTCAAGACCATTCGCCTCCTCACCCGCAGTGATGCGGATAAGGAAGGCCAGCATCTATACTAGACAAGCAGCAAAGCAGAAGCAAAGTGCAAGTTAGGCAACGCAACTATTAAAGCATAGACAGTGACCCGCCCCATCCTCACAAATAAGTATAACCAGCTGTGTCAAGGAAATCATAAAATTCGTGTGACGTAATTTATGGATGGCCTCCTTTCGAGAGAGAGAGGGAGATAGGTGCTTTGCTTTGCAAATAAAAACTTTTCTCTCTTTCTTACAGAAAGAACAGACCGGCGTGAAGACGAAATACGCACAAAACCCAAACTCCATGATGCAGCACGAGTACGACTCAGTTTTCTTCGTGTGCAGGAAGCCTTACTGCTAATATACACGGCCGAGGCGTAAACTGTCATAAGTAAGATTTTTGAAAATTTTAAACATGGCGCATTTGACAGCAAATTGGTACATACACGTAAGTAAAAAACCTGCAATTCATAATGTAATTCTGCAATGCAAAAAGTGTTAAAAATTGTCACCTGGCCAATTTTTTTTTGGATTTTCGAGAAAGTCAGGTACCGTTTAAGTAAGCGAAAACTCTTATGAAATAATGCTTTTTTTTTAATAAACATTATTGTCAAGAAGTTTTTTTATAATGGACATAGTTTGATGCCATTTGTCGATACGATAACATGGCGTTTTCTAACGTCATAAAAAATATAAAATCAGATATTGTTTACGTTCATATTTGTTAAATTAAAAGTGCATTCTTTTACTTCCTAACTGACATCAATGTAACATTGCAATTTTTCTCTTGATTACTTATGATAAAATTAAAGTTTGTACAAATAAAAAAATGTTATATAGGGTGTATTGAAACTGCACCTTCGATTTAACATTGGCATTTATCTCTGTTTCATTTGTTTTAAAAATCAAGTTTGAAAAAAGTAATTTGTTACATAGGAGGTTTTGAAACTGAACCTTTGATTTGTGAGGTAAGCAAGTGGCATCAAACTTTGAACATTATCCAATCGCATTAAGGTCGAAAACCGTGATAACATATGATACGGCATATTCCACAATGAAGAAAAACAAATACGGGTATACGGTATACAGGGTGTTAGGTAAATGGGTATATGAGCCGACACTAGCCCATGTTAACATGTTCATATAAATGGTATGGTGAAGTCAGAAAATTGATATCTTCATTTTAATTATTTTATTTTTCATACAAATCGTATTTCATAAAATTTATTTTGTATGAAAATTAAAAAAATTAAAATGATGATATCAAATTTCTGACTTCACCATACCATTTATATGCCCATATTAACATGGGCTAGTGTCGGCTCATATACCCATTTACCTAACACCCTGTAGAAGAAATCTTTGTGGAGTAAATATTTTAGAACTTATCAAAAAGTACCAAGATTCATAATAAAGTGACAGTTTACAACTATGCTAATATAACTAATGTATAAGAAATACAAACAATATTGTGACCAATGTGACGTTGAAAACCAAGTTCGTTAAATTATAGGTATAGCTCAGTGCCTGAGGTATGAGAGGGGTGACATTGACATATTATGACGTGACATACATTTGAAGTTTCGGTGATATATTTTTTTATCCACAACGAGGAAGCTCTTGGCCTGTATCTCACCTGATGGTAAGTGACGATCAGGCCGAAGGTGGAAGCGAGCTTCACCCGGAATCCTCAACCACGGAGGAACTATCTTACCTCTAACTGCCGGAACACAACAATGCTGTTAACACTGCTGTTATGGCGACAGATTTAGGTAAGATGGTGGTAGCTAGAGCCAGGCGGACTTAGAACAAGCCCTACCACCAACCAAACCGAACAGAAAAATCTGCCCCCACTGGGAATCGAACCCGGGACCTCTGCGTCTGAAGCAGGTGGTGGTACCACTAGACCACAGAGGCGGTTATTTGACCGTCACAAAAACACCCTCCCGTGCCGCTAATATACCTCAGGCACTGACTTAAGCGCTATACATATTGATCTATACATAGATACAATATTATTTAGATCGATGTTCTGATATGTACAGTCAGCGTCAAATAGTTCGCGACACCCAAAGTAGCCAAAAAGTTCACAACACGTCTTTGTTAAGCAGGGTACTCACCTAAAGCCTGGTCCGTGAGCACGTAGAAACTTGTCCAATGACCCCAAGCTACCCATCCTTATCGCTCGCACGTAATTATATTGCTGTCGCGACTGTGCGACGGGCACCCGCAGTGAGTGTGCGAGCGCGACAGCAACATAATTACGCGCGAGCGATAAGGATGGGTAGCTTGGGGTCATTGGACAAGTTTCTACGTGCTCACGGACCAGGCTTTAGCCGTGTAGCATGTAATGTATCAGATACTGTATCAAGAGAGTACATAGGCACGAGTCAGCTGCGAGCTGCTCGCGCGTGGTTCGCAGGGAGATCATAGCGACCCGCCGAGTGGCGGTATCACTGCGAGCACAAAGGCGGCTCGCAGTAGGATCCAGGAGCTCGCAGCCAGATACGCGATGACCGTGGACGAGCCGTACTCACTTCTAAGGTTGGATACGTTACATGGTACGATACGTGCTACATGGCAGGTGAGTACCCTGCGTTACAAGGTTGTGTTCTTAACTTTTTGGCCACTGGGTATTACGAACTATTTGACTCTGACTATACATTACTGAAGTTATGTAACAGAACTTGAATATAAATGCACATTAAGTTTATTTTGAGTTAAAATGCTTGTATGTTTGTTTTACATTCTAATTGGGAAGAACCTAAAGAATGAGTATATCTTTTAGTTTGAAAAAACGTTGTCAACTATTGTTTGGTTGTTATTTCTGATTGGTAATTTAAAGTAAAGGGCTTTCTTCATTATTCAATAGATATTGGATTAATACGGCAGTGGGAATGTATTTCCCACCATATTTTGGGCCTTCTTCACTTGCCTTAAGGTCTAAAAAAATTAATTATGATATCTGTTAGAACGACACAATTGTATGTTCAAAATAAAGTCACCTTAAGAGTGCATTGGTTCACTCAATTTTGAACCGTATGGTTTTGTCTTTAAAGTGCAAATTCAATTAAAATTTTGAACTTTTAAGGGTCAAAATCTGAATAATAGTGATGAATTAAGTCCTAAGTGAGCATATATCTTGTCAGAAGGTGTTATTGTTAAATCTTTATGTATAGAAAGTTTATGTATTACAGGGGCAGCTTTTTTCGGGTCGAAATTTATCAATGTAGTAAATATAACACCAATAGGAGACTATTTAAAAGAATAATTCCATTAACTAATAAAAGAACTCATGTAAATGTCAATTTAAATTATGTATTTATGAAAATGTTTTTTACGCATAACAAGGCAGGTATTTGACCGCAATCGCACCTGGTGTTAAGTGAGATGGTACATCTGCCCTGTAAGTGCCTATTGCCTATTCACTCTCGCCTTAGAAAGGCCTAATTTCGTTCATTTGCTATTCTGATTTTAATTAATAACGATAGTTGGTGTCCAATTCCCTATAATTAAAATTTTTATATTATTTACATACCTACACTGGTGAAATCGACCTGAGAAATATGTTGGGTGCCACAAAGTTGCGTTTTGTTGGTTCTACGTCAAAAAATATCTAAGTTTTATTTTGTATCAGCATGTTGAAATAAAGGACCTTGAAACGCATCTGCAAGAGTCCTTACAGGTACAGTCAGCGACAAATAGTTTGTGACACCCAAAGTAGCCAAAAAGTTCGCAACACGTCTTTGTTACAATGAGGGCTATCGTTTTTATACTTAACAGTTGGCACCCCTGGCGATTGACAGGACCTTACTCTACAGTGGCGCCATCTTGATGAGTGCAAATGCGATAGTCCTCCCACCACTTTAGCGCTCACCAGCTGGCGCCACTGTCTTCGCTACTAGCAAGTGACAGGACCTTACTCTACAGTGACGCTAACTGGTGAGCGCTAAAACGATAGCCCTCATTGGAATAAGGTTGTTGTCAACTTTTTGGCCACTTTGGGTGTCACGAACTATTTGACGCTGAGTGTACAGGTTAATTTTGTATTTATAAAAGCAACTTTGTGGCAGTTTGTTGGATTTGGTATTAATAAGTTACAATTCGAATAAGTTATCACAAATTATTGTTAGTTTACTATGTGTAATGAAGTAAATGTGATTTTGTACGTTATTTATTCAACATTAGCGCCAGTATAAGGTTGATTTTTGACGGTAGTTGAGCATTTTTGAGGATATCGAAATGTATGGTATTTTGTTCTTGTCGCACACGCCAGGATCTCGCTATGAGCAAAAGAGATGAATGAATGAACTTGATAACTAAATGTTGCAATTTTAATTCAAACATCCGTTAAAAGGTACGTTTTTTTAGCCAGACGGACGCGATATAAGTAAAAATATTATGTATTATTATCTAAAGAAGACTCGCTGAGTATTTCTTCTTCTTCTTTTATTTTGGCTACGACTTGGTTTTGAGAACCATGATTTCGCCAATGTCATGTAAAAGAGTATTTTTTTACCACATAAATGACACTATGCTATTTTTGAGATTTCAACATGCTCAACTACTGTCATAGGCCTATCTTTTTTGATACACAAAAAGATATATTTAATGTATGTTAAGCAGTAGATAGGTGTTATAGATATAAAATGACAAGTCTGCATATTACGAAATTAATAAATATTCAGGGTGTTTGGTAAATGGGTATATGAGCCGACACTAGCCCATGTTAACATGGGCATATAAATGGTATGGTGAAGTCAGAAAATTGATATCTTCATTTTAACTATTTTAATTTTTATACAAATCGGAATTTATAAAATTTATTTTGTATGAAAATTTAAAAAAATAAAATGATGATATCAAATTTCTGACTTCACCATATCATTTATATGCCCATGTTAACATGGGCTAGTGTCGGCTCATATACCCATTTACCAAACACCCTGTATAAATAGATAGGTACATAAGGAAAGAACTGTTAATTTAATAGAAAAAACTCGTTTTATTACATCAAAAGATATTTTGACGAGATTTAAAATCACAACAACACTTAGGTCTGGTTAATTATGTAATTTAGTAATATTAAGCCATCTTTTTCGTTAATATTACGAGGCGTATATTTGAGTTTATGCTACATTTCAATTGTTTTTCACCAAATATAGTTCACTCAACGCAAGTTGAGGCCATCAACACAAGTAGTTTTTTTTGTGTATTCGATATTTGAACTTGAATGTGTAATTTTGAGTTCTGTATTCAAATATTACATCAATGTGAGTATGTGTTTGCCTCAACTTTTGTTGAGTGACCTATAAATATTCAGGAAGATTAACTTGAATGCTTTTATAAGTGCGAAATACCACGTACAAGACCCCTTGAACTTAGTAAGCAAAATAAAGGATTTCGTATACGATTCGTAAGATTTCATTGCGAATTCGAACGATTCAGAAATATGTTCATACGTCCTTAGTAAAAGAATGAATTTAATCTACACAGCATGCAAAATAAAGAATTCGAAATTTCGTATACGATTCGTGAATTTCGTTTGCGAATTCGTACGATTTAAAAACGTCCTCAAAAAATAGCTAAAAATAATAAGAGATCATGTTTAGTTCTTAATGTTATTGTATGATTTGTTATACAAATATTATGAACTTTAGGGCTTTTTAAATAAGAATGTTTTTTGTATTGGCAAATGAGCGCCACCTTGCGGAGAAAATAGGAAACGTCCATTTTGACTATGGTCTCAAAAAAGTATTATTTTCTATGATGGCGCCAAAATGTTTGGGGTAATTTAGTAGTTTTTCAAAATTACACTGGCAACGCCTATGTATGAAGTAATCAAGGTGTTGCCACATGACAAAATATTATTTCTACAGTGGTGAGATTTTGAACTTTTTCTCTGGAAAATAAACAAGGTGATGACAATATGAATACTTTTTAGGACAGTTTTCTCTACATTTTTATTTAAACTTTTCCTAGATAGAAATAAAACAATGCTTTAAATGTACATAATATAATAGATATTAGCGTCAGAGCGTCATTCAACACTTCATAATGATATTTGGAACCCTATTTTTGAAGATATAAGTTTCAAATTCCATTGGCCAAAATTGGATAGGTTGACTTGCTGTAATCATTCTGTATCTGTATCATTGTAAATTAGTCGATTCTTCGAAAATACGTCCTATATAAAGGTATATTTTAAAGATATTTTATCTAAAAATTGTATGTCTGTCGATTCCCTGATGATGATGAAAAGTTGTAGTCTGATAGATAAGTTCCTAATAGACTATCAGGGACTTTATCAGGCACCGGTGAAGTGTTGAATTATCGTAGGTAATATAGTATTCTCAGCGAAATAAAACAAGACATCCTGTATAGTGAGGGTTTCTTTATTAATTAGTTGGCGCCGCTGGTAGCCAGTCTTGTAAGGTCTTATCACTTGCTTGCGAATTGTTGATAAGAAAGTCGCCATACTGGTGAGCGCTAAAGCAGTCTAAAAGTCAACTAACAAAGACTATCGTATTTGCAATCACTAGATTGGCGCGCCACTGTCGTGTAAGGGCCTCTCATTTGCTTGCGAGATGTAGCTAAGACAAGCGTCAACTGGTGAGAGCCGAAGCGGTAGGAAGACTTACCTTATTTTGCAATTACTTTGGCGCCACTGACTAGTAAGATCCTATCACTTTCTTGTGGCTAAGACAGTGGCGCCAACTAGTGAGCGCTGAAGCGGTAGGAAGACTATGGCTTTAGCAATCGCCAAATTGGCGCCACTGTCTAGCTAGGAGGTCCTGTCATTTGCTTGTGACTAAGAAAGTGGCGCCAACTGATAAGCGCTGAATAGGCTGGAAGACTATCGTATTTTAATCATCAAATTCGCGCTTCTGACGAGTACCTAAGGTTCTGTAATTTGCTTGTAAGTTGTGGCTAAAACAGTGGCGCTAACTGTTGAGCGCTGTAATGGTAGGAAGACTTGCATTTGTAATCACCACTCGCCAACTGTCGTGTAAGATCCTGTATTCTTGTCACTTGCTTATGGCCAAGACAGACAGTGGCGCCAACTGGTACTAAGCGCTAAATTGGTAAGAAGACTATCGTATTTGCAATTACGTTGGCTTGGCGCCTCTGTAAAGAAAGGCCCTATCACTCGCCAGTGGCGCCAAGTGAGCGCAAAAGGAAACCCTCATCGTTTGACATTAACGCCCGTACTCACAAACCATGCTTGCTTATGTGAAGCAGCAAATCGAACGCACAGCGTTGAATTGAGCTCTGTGATTGGTTCGCGTGTGACCACGTCAGAGGCGGCGTAAGGCGTGGGCGACATGGGCCACCGCCTACGGCCTCGCGGTACAAGGGGCCTCGCGCCTCAAAAAAATTTTTTTTTAATATTAATCTAATTTGTATTTTTATGAATAAAAACTTGTCAGTGTTCATTGTTTTTTTATTATTACTTTTTTTATAATTCAGTTCGCCACAGAACAAGGCCTCGCGAAATCTGTCTTGCCCACATCAAATTTAGGTCTTGCCCCGCCACTGGACCACGTGCACTGTGAGACCTCATAGCAATGTTTGTGAATACGGGCGTAAGTTTAGTTCCCTAGCGTCAACGGCTCAACGCGAGGGCAGCGGAAGACTTGTAGTTGTTATTTTGTTAAGTACATTGTAAAGAGATTAAAATATATGTTTATTTGGAGATTATAAGTGTTTTATTTTGCGCTAGCCTTTTTCCCTGGCGAAGTTTTTGGTACAGTCAGCGACAAATAGTTCGTGACACCCAAAGTAGCCAAGAAGTTCGCAACACGTCTTTGTTCCAATTGGAAATAAGGTTGTGTTGTCTTTTTTGGCTACTTTGGGTGTCACGAATTGTTTGACGCTGACTGTACCAGTGTAGTTAATAAGGGCATTTTTAGTTAGACTACTTTTGCACTTTTAAGCAAAGTTCCATAGTAGGAGAACCACTCCCAATCTTTCCAATTACCCGACTGGCCAGGCGTGGGGAGTGTTGGCCGAATCTTCAATTTGCCTCTAGAAAATTACAGAGGGTTTTCCAGTCTCCTGCAGTGGAAACTAAAGAGTTCTCGTAGACTACAGATTTGACGGCTAATAGTTTGGTCGGGCAGTTAATCAGTGAACAAGTATGACAGTATGTACGCACAACAATACACCGATTTGGTATCGGCCAACAGTGGCGGCGTAGCATGGGTTGTCTAAACGACTTGATGACAACTAAGCAAAAAGTATAATCAGCGTCAAATAACTCGGGACACCCAAAATAGCCAATAAGTTCGCAATACGTTATATGGTCGTGTTGTCAACTTTGGATACTTTGGATGTTACGAACTATTAGACACTGACTGTACGCGAATGAAAAGTCAGGAATCTCATTCAGTAAGTGTTTTATTCAAATACTGTATGTAGTATCTTCCTATCTTACTCATTTCCTCATTCGAATGGTTCATCTTAGCATATGTTAGAAACTGCCTTCTCAACCGTAGTAGCTGTTGCGGACTCGCTTGCTGAGTGCAACTTGCTTCGAGCACACAACCAGGGTAATCTGGGAACTTGACCTCATCGATGTTGAGTTGCTTCGCTTCGAGAATCTGTTTCGATATCGCTTGTGTCACTTTGTCTAGCTCGTAGAGGAAGTTTGTCGTTGTTAGTGGAGGCTGCAAGTATAAATTTCAATTAATAAAAAAATAACAATGGGTGTGTTTGGCAGAAAAGATAAATTGTAAGCGCGATCGCTACGGCAGTATTCGACGAGGCCACGTTTGCTAATTTCAATAGTGTGTCATTCGTTTTTTTAGCAGTGCAGGTTCGCATCAAAATGTGATCTAGTTGTGCTTTGACCTGGACAATATTTTTGTTTCTGTTTTGCACAGCAAAATCAACATAAAGTAATTGTATTTTAACTGATAGATATAAGAAGTTTAACTTTATAAAACTTCTTTTAATGTTTACTTTGAATCATATCTTAATTACTAAAAACCAGTAAGTAGGTACCTATGTTTAGATGTTATTTTTATTTACTTACGTTCTGTGTGCTCATATTAGGCGGTGGAGGTTTCTTCTCAAACAGGACTTTGTATATTGAATCCAGATCAAGTTCGTCGGTTGGCTGAACGGTGAACAGCGGGCTGTCCCATCTATTGCTGCTGATTGGCTCTTCGAACCTGGTGAAAGTTATGGAATTATGCTACTGAACTGATTGATAGTGTTGGTAATGCTTTAGGGACCCGTTAGCACCAGTTCAATAGTCTCTGATATGAAGTAGGAACAGTGGAAATTGAGTAAAAAAAATATGATCGATTTTTTAACATCTCTTGGTTGTTGTAGGGCTGCAAATTCTTAATTCCGCTGTTATGGTTGGAAATTTTGGAATGTTATCACTTAGCAGGGTTCGAAAATATCCGATATTTATTATAAATATCAAAATATCGGATATTTATGATATATATCCGATATATATCAACTTTGATATATATCAATTTTGTATGAAAGCCATAGTATTATTTTATTGTATTATTCATGAATACTATTGCATATGTGTTACATAAACATGTTTTTAATGTTTTTAAAACTTAAAATCAGACAAATAAAGCAAAAACATAAAATATCTTTGAAATACGGCAAAATCAACTAAAAAAATAAAAATCTTATGTCAAAAAGTACAAATACAGTAACAAATTTTAAAAGTTGATATATATCATCAAAACCGGCTTGATATATATCGGATATATATCCGATATATATCTTGATATATATCCCTTGATATATATCCTCGAACCCTGTCACTTAGATTGAATCATTCTTTGACACAAAATCGAAAATTATAATAGTACTAGCTTTTGCCCGCAGCTTCACCGTGAAATTTAGAATGTCACAGATCGTCATAAATTATAGCCTATAAAATATGTTATTCTGGGTTATAAACAATAATACTGTAAAATTTCATGAAAATCCGTTTAGTAGTTTTTGCGTGAAAGAGTAACAAACATCCAGACATTCAACCTTTCGCATTTATAATATTAGTAGTATGTAAACAAGGAAAAGTTTCTTCACTGATGTTATATTTACCTCAGCCTAGTAAGCGCGTTAAATACTTCTTCAGTATAAGGAACAGGATTCCTTACATTACTTTCTGTTTTGTTCGAACTTTCTGAGGAATCTCCTTCGTTTACACTCTGTATTCTCTGCTGATTAGCCTCCCAAGCTTCGTCGTGGTTGCGTATCGTGTAGACCGTACATTGCGTGGATTTTGACGCTTTTGAAGCACAATACAGTTCGTAGCGGTATCCTGCAATTTCGTAACAACTTTTTTGTAGTAAATTATATTTAAATGTGTCAATATTTAGTAAGATATTGTTGGTATGCATAGTTAATATCATATTTGAATCAACATTAAAGCCAGCTCCCTCCAGACTTGGCTCCAACATGTGTAACTTGAAAATAGTTTTGGCGCCAATTTTGGGACCAGTTATTTTCTAGCTAGATCGATAAGCTGGACGAAGGGTGTTGGGACCAATATTGGCACCAACGTGTGGAGCTGGACTAAGTATTTGAAAGTAAGAAATTACAAGTATTGGTACACTGATAAGTACATTTCTAATGTACACAAATACCTTTGATATAGTTGCTCCCGTCCAAAATTACGACATTGTCCTTGCCAATGAGCCTCAAAACTTCAGATTTTAGGTATCCCCTCATTCTTTTTTCCATTTGCGAGTCCAAATAGGTATTGTTTTTGTCATAACCTAACTTGTCTATTGCTTCGTCTTCCGAAATGATTTCCACCTCTTTGCTGTGCTTGTTCTTGAAAAAATCACTTAGTTCTTTCGCTCTGGTTGTTTTTCCACTCACAGGAGTGCCGCATATAATAATTAAAGGCATTTTAATTAATTTTTAGAATGAGCGGCTCAGTAAAAACAGCTGTGAAATCACAGATGTGAAATGATAAATGGTGATACGTCATTACTGTCAGTGTCAATGTCACTGATGTCGATGTGTCAATTACGTTTTGTTTCATGGGAGTTTATCGTGTTAAATTTTATAACGTTTTTTAGCTAAAAACAATAATAGAACAAATTATACTGTCTTTCTAGCACATCAGACCATACATCTGAAACTAAAACATCCGTTTAACAAATACATAAGTTGCCAAAAGCCAAAACATTCATGACTATTTCCTACATTTTTCATCAGGCCTAGCCTAGTTATAGACCTATTCCTTACGCTTTAGGCCAAATGCTACAATGTTTAATAAATAATAAATAAATAAATAAATCTTTGGACAATTTCACACAGCGCCAGCTAGCCCCAAAGTAAGCAACTCAATGCTTGTGTTATGGGTGCTAGCTTAACGGATATACTACTTATATACTTTTTTTTTATTAAATACATACATATTATACATATTTACACCCAGACCCGTCACAGAAATTAAAATTCATCATTTCAATTTCTGCCCGGCCGGGAATCGAACCCGGGACCTCTCGGCATAGTAGTCCGTTCTGAACCACTACACCAAACGGCCGACAATAATAAATTAATAAACGATACCTATTAACTACGTGCGTAATTATGATCTGTTTAAATGATCTATCTAAAATCGAACCTGGGACCCAGAGCGTTCAAGCCAGCTACTACACTATCGGATCGTATTCACATTGATAAGAATCATTATCAGAATCTATCAATCACTAAGTAGGTAGCTAGAGGGAATTAATAAAGTACCCAAAATAAATATTCAAAAAGAAAAATAATGTTTTATACCTTGAAAGCTTAGATTATTAAAGCTTGAGAGTAGCATTTTAGTTAAGTAGTTTACAAGGCCAGTTTCAGCAAATCTAAGTAGAATGGAATTTGTTTACACAAAAGTATATCTTTGTATGTAACATACTACACTTTAGAGCATGCACTATGCGATATTTCAACTAAAGTCGGCATTGAACTGTCGTGTAAAGGTCGCACGATTTGTTGATCGATCGTTCTCATTGACATATTAGGGATCCTTTGGAATCTGAGTGCTACAACCTACAACCAATATCTGAAATGTTTCAAAACCTCTTCTCTGTCGTATTTTATAGTCAAATCTAAACCCTACTTGCAGGCCCTTTCCAGACCTCTTTTTAAGCCATTCTAAATAAATAAATAAATTCTAGCTTGCCCTACCACTCTCTCTCTCCTATCATTCTTGATCGAAAACCTCGGGATATTCAGTTATTATTACACAGTAATTTGAATATTTGTCATTATACGAGTACATTATACCTTCATCCACAGCGTGGGACGTCCACCCACAAGGTGGACCGACGACGACATCATAAAAGGTAGCAGGAAGGCGCTGGATGCAGGCCGCTACCAACCGGGTAACATGGAAAGCATTGGGGGAGGCCTATGTTCAGCAGTGGACGTCCTATGGCTGAGATGATGATGATGATGATGATGATGATGATGATGATTCATCCATTAAGTCTTTACTACAAGAGCACGACCCTCTCTGATAGGTAGGTATATCAAGGCATTTATGAGTATGAGGTATTGGCCTCAGAGGCTCAGACCCAAAGCAGCCGGGCTAGGATTCGCGCCGTGATAAAATCTTATCGATGATTTTAGACGACAAATGTATGGGCGTATCACGTAAAATCGATAAAATGGCGCGATAAACGCTTATCGCAGCGCGCATCCTAGGCCTACTGGTCATTGGAATAGTTGCTACAACCGTAGTTTTATTCCTACTTATTTGAGAACCTTGGACCTTTCACAAACGGAACTCTCAAACAAAAGACTATATTACAAAGTGTCCACTTAGCAGGTAATTAATTATTTTGCGTGTGCAATTTCTAATTGGCTTACCGGTTACGTCTAAATCAATGCACTAAGGTGTTGATTGATTTAAATGACAAATCAGTTATTGAAATGATTGACTTTGACTAGTTTGAAAGTATTTTGTCACGGATTTAAATATTATAAATTAACATACAACACTTAGCAAAGAATAATGTGTAACTTAGTTTTAAAATAGTGGACTAAACTGTACCTGGAATCGAACAAATTGTAGGTATTTTATAAGTATCTAACGGCCGCCCGCGACTTCGTTCGCGTGGATCCCGTTTTACCCTTTTAGGGGTGGAGTTTCGTAAAATCCGTTCTTAGTGAGCACCTACGTTCTAAAAGGAACCCCCATTCAAAATTTTAGACGCCTAGAACTTGTAGTTTCTGAGATTTCGTGATGAGTGAGTGAGTCAGTCAATCAGTGACCTTTCGCTTTTTAGATTACTTATAGGTAGATTTTGTCTCTTTGGAAATGCCTGGGATCCGAATTCCGAACCCAAGAACTTACGATTAAAGTGTTAACTAAGGCTGGGTTGCACCATCTTACTTTAACTTTGACAAACGTCAAAAATCTCTCAAACTCCATACAAAAAACACCGGTTATTGTCAAAGTTACGGTCAAAGTTAGGTGGTGCAACTCAGCCTACCTAAGTGTCATTACGAGTATTACAACAATGTTTACAACATTGAAGTTAGCTTACTCTTTTGTAATACCTACTGGCGCTACTGAAACAGGTACAAGTATAGCCTGACCAGGAACCAGGCCCGCCGCTAGCTGTTTCGTCGCCCGCGTGCAAAACCGATTATGCCGCCCTACGACTACCTACTTACTGAGTTTTGTCAAAAAAAAAAGGCTAATTTAATTGATGTTTTCTCATTTTTCATGCTATGACATATTTTTTTAAACTTAATAGTCCAATCAATAGGTATTTTTTAGGGTTCCGTACCTCAAAAGGAAAAAACGGAACCCTTATAGGATCACTTTGTTGTCCGTCCGTCCGTCTGTCAAGACCCTTTATCTCAAGAACGCGTGAACGTATCAAGCTGAAATTCACATGAAATACTCAGGTCTATTGTCCCTTTAAGCTGTGAAAATATCAAACTTCTAAGCCAAGCCAATCAAAAGATACAGCCGATTATGTCGATATTTTCAACAAATTTTCGACACTCGCAAAGGAATCAAAACCTACAGGATACTTCCCGTAAACTCAGAATCTTGAAATTTGGCATAAAGCATTGTCATATAATGCAAATATAGGAAAAATTGCGAAAATTACATTTTTTTAGTTATATAATATAATAAAAATATTTTAATAAAATGAAACTTACTACCTTATTTCTCACGAACGAATAAAGGTATCAAATTGAAATTTATACCAAATACCTAGATCTATTGTCCCTTTAAGAAGTAAAAAAATCAAACTTCTAAGTTAACGCGATCAAAAGATACAGCAGTTTATACCGACACCTTAGACGAATTTCCGTCACACGCTAGGGAATCAAAACCTACAAGGTACTTCCTGTGAACTCAGAATCTTGAAATTCGGCACGAAGCAACGTTATATAGTACAGATAAAGGAAAAATTGCGAAAATGATAAATTTGAAGTTATATAAAATTTAAAATATTATTTTTGCTTACATGACATAAAATATTTTTTTAATAATTATAAACTTACTACCTACCCTTTTTCACATGAACGCGTAGAGATATTAAAGTTGAAATTCATATCAAACACTTCTTAAATCTAATTGCCTCTAAACTGTGAGAAATTCTAAATCAACGCAAAAATTCAAAACGCTGAGGTAGGTACCTACCTATAATGCAAATATAGGAAAAATAAATAAATAAAAAATAATCATACCGCATATTTTGAAATTCGCCACTACTCGCAACGGAATCAAGTAAGTAATTTGATTTAATACGTCATAAATTGTAAACCGCTACGTTTGTACGGCGGAACCCTAGGTGTGCGAGCCCGACTCGCACTTGGCCGGTTTTTTCCTGCAAAAGGTGGAAAGTAAAATGTTTTAATTTGTATTAAGTATATTTTTATGTATGGGCTAGTTATGAAAAAAGTATGTTTTCGAACTCGAGAGGTCAGAGCGTTCCACCATCTTAAGTTAAAGGGCCGAACATTAATTATTTTTTACATTTAACGCTTCAATCCCAACTAATATTATAAATGCGAAAGTAACTGTCTGTCTGTCTGTCTGTTACGCTTTCCCGCTTAAACCTCGCAACCGATTTTGATGAAATTTGGCATAGAGATAGTTTGAGTCCCGGGAAAGAACATAGGATAGTTTTTATCCCGGTTTTTGAAACAGGGACGCGCGCGATAAAGTTTTTCTGTGACAGACAAAATTCCACGCGGGCGAAGCCGCGGGCGGAAAGCTAGTTGACTATATTATGAGAAAAATATCTTTGAGAAGTATAAAGACGATAAAATTTAAATTCTTTAAGTATTTTTATTTATTCTGTACGTCGCGTAGATAAAAAGTTATACAAGGTAGAATATTTTCATTTGGACAAAAATCATTGTAGTAGCCTCCCCATCCCTCTTGGGTAGAGGGACGGTGCACACGAGTGTGCGATAGCAGGGAGGGTTAGTGGTGGACGTTTCGTGTGCTACTCCCGCTCTAACCGCACTGGAGCAATGAAGGGTGCGGGAGCGACCCGCTCAATTTCCTCTCCCTTACCCAGATGGGCGCTTACCCGCTTTGATCGGGAGATGGCCAAGGAGGCTGCATTCGTATGCGATAGTCACGGACGGCGATATGGCGGCCATCCAATTAAGAAAATCGTTAATTGAGGTGTGTGATGTTAACATGCCTCGATCACGCTACCGCACACCTTGTCGTGCTGTCTACTGGTGGTCGGCTGAACTAGCTGAGCTGCGTTCACTCGTAGCTGGCGTAGACGTTCACGAGACCCGTCATATGGCTTGCCTTTATGAAATCGGATCCGCCGAAGACCGAGCGAGGGCAGAAATGCTCGCAAGTTTGGACGACGATACTAACTGTGGGAGATTTTATGCTAGAAACCAACTACAGCCTATTGGTCCTCCACTGACTAAAGAGCAGGCTCTGCTAGACAAGGTTTTGCGAGCGCTCTTCCCGAACCAGTTTGCCTCTTTCGCTCTGCCATCTATGATCGATTCCCGCAGTGTCAACTCAGCTGTGAAGGGGGCCCCTCTTTGCCTGCCTAGGCCGGACAACTATGCCTGCTGCGCAAGGAAGGCCGTCCAGCTAACTCAACATCGGATATGACTGGGTACAAAGCAGCGCTCTCCTCCCGGGCGTAGATGTTATCAGCTATGCAGGTGACACTCGTCACAGCCTGAGGGAGGGATTGTATGGACGCGGCCAATTTGGCGACCACTGCCAGCACTTAAATTGCCAAGCGCATCTGGAGACTGGAGTGTTTATATTATTTTACCGTGGATGGAGTCAGGATAGAAGTTAAGGTTCAGAGCCCCGATTACGGTAACTTTTAACGTCTACAATCCAGACACGCTTCATCGATTCTGCGATACGATTGGTCAAAACAGCTGACGTACGCTGTTGAACGACCAATCGTATCGCAGAATCGAGAAGCGTGTCTGGATTGGAAACGTTAAAAGTTACCGTAATCGGGACTCTGAGCAATTGTCTGGGCCTGATAGTGGATATTTGGTGTGAGTTTGACCCAAATTTTTTTTTTTTCAAATTCAAAATATTTATTGCTTACTAAGTGACAATTTGTAATGCTGTAAATTACATAATATACAGGAGCTTAAAAACTTAGTTACCTGAGTGGTATCGCAATAGAGTAGGTGGCTATTTAAACATTAATGGTAGTATTATTAATATTAATTAACTATAATAAGTAATATTATTATTATTAAACAACTTATAAAATAACTACAATCTAAGTAGGATTAAGGTTGATAACTTATTGACTAAAGTAGTTGGTTGCTATAATATTTTTTATGATCTATTGTTAGGTATTCATTAATTGAATAAAAACATTTGGATATTAAATAGTGTCTAAGGGCTTTAGAGAAGCGTTTAACATTTGGTTCAGTTTTTATATATTCTGGAAGTTTGTTAAATAATTTTACCGACATATAGTAGGGGCTGGTATTTAACATTTTTATTCTTGATGGGGGTAAGTAAAGTTTATCCTTATGCCTGGTATTTATATTATGTGTGTCCTTAACTTTTGTAAAATTGTGAATATTTTTGTAGGTAAATATACATGTATCATGGATATATATTGATGGTAACGTAAGTAGATTATATTTAATGAAGTAAGGTTTACATGATTGTGTATTGTCTATTTGTGCTATTATTCTGATACATTTCTTTTGCATTATAAAGAGATCAATGAAGTTTGTGCTGTTTCCCCAGAGTATGATGCCATATTTTAATTGGGAATAAGCGTAGGCGTAGTATGCTGCTAATGCTGCTTCTGTATGTGTACTGTGCGTTATTTCATAAAGAGCGTAAGTGAATTTGGATAGTTTTGACTTAATATGTTCTATGTGGTTTTTCCAGTTAAGATGCGTGTCTATTACAATGCCGAGAAGTTTGAAAGTATCTACAGATTCTATTTGGTTATTTAAAAAGGTATTATTTATTTTTAATGGATTTTTTTTATATGATCTAAATTGTATTATTTTGGTTTTTGGGAAATTTATTTGGAGATTATGATCTTGGAGCCAATTTGTTATTTTTTGTAAAGTTTCTGTAAGTAAAGTATTTGCACTTATGATGTTATTGCATTTTATTAAAATTGATATGTCGTCAGCAAAAAGGACTGGTAGGATAACGTCGTTTTTTATAATTTTAGGAAGGTCGTTGATGTAGACTAAGAAGAGTACACATCCTAGGACACTTCCTTGGGGAATGGAACAGGTCATATATTTACTACTCGATTTTGTGGTTATTATTTTGTGTTGTTTATTGTCATAGCTGTCTACTTGTACTATTTGTTGCCTGTTTTGGAGGTAAGATTTGAACCATTGGTAACTTGGACCTCGTACTCCAGATCCGTAGAGTTTTTCTAACAAAATATTGTAATCAACTGTTTCATATGCTTTTGTCATGTCCAACAGTAAACCTAGGCCGTACTGTTTGTCGTTTATATGTTCGAGGGCTGTTTGGATATATTTGTATACAGCTAACGTTGTTGATTTGGTTTTCCTGAATCCATTTTGATTTTCGTCTAATATACTATATTTTTCTAAGAATGCGTATAATCGGTTGCACATGGCTTTTTCAAATATTTTGGCAAAACTTGGTAGAAGAGCTATGGGTCTATAATTGTTGGCTATTGTACTATCATCTTTTTTATGGATCGGTTTAATTAATGAAATCTTTAATAGATCTGGAAAGATGCCTTCTTGGAAACTTTGGTTTATGAGGTATGTTAAGGGCACAGACAGCTCCTCGCTACATTGTTTTATTAATGTTGGTGGGATCTCATCTACACCACTACTTTGTTTATTTTTTAGAGACGCTATGATTTTTTTAATTTCTTTTTGATCTACGGGTTGCAGGTACATGGAATATGTTGGAGAGTTTATGACTTGGCAAGCATTTGATTTTAATTTTGTATTTTTTTGACTTATTTCAGAGAAAGTTTTATTAAATATTTCACACACGGTTTTTGGACAATCGGTAAGTTGGCCTTCAAATCTTAATTTAATATTTTTATAAATTTTGAAATTTGCTTTTCCTGTTTTTGTATTTATAATTTTCCACATTGTTTTGTATTTGTTGTCAGATTGTTTTATCTGTTTAGAGTATTCGAGTTTTTTAGACATTTTTATACACCTTTTTAATATTTTACTGTATTGATTATAGTATTTTTTTATAACTGTAGAATTTGATTCATTAAGTAGTGTTCTTAAAAGTCTTTTGTGCTTACAAGATTTTTTTAGGCATTTCGTAAGCCAGCTTTTATTATGTTTGTTTTTTATTTTAATGGACTCTAAAGGTATATATTTATTTAATAAGTTTTTTATAATTAAATGGAATGTCGTATAGTTTGCTTGAATGTCTTTATCATTATTTGTAATGTTATTCCAATCAATTTCCTGTAATGCATTTTTAAAATTAGATATTTTTTGCTTTGTAAATATTCGCTTTTTTACTTGCCATGGTTTATTGTTGTTATATAGCAGATTTTCTAGACGCAATTCTAATATAACTGATTTATGGTCAGATAGGCCGTAGTCTTTCACATATGCTTTGTTTACAAATGGTTTATAGTTGGTAAATATTAAATCAATAGAGGTTTGTGTTTTTTCAGTTACACGAGTGGGTTCTTTAATAAGTTGTTTCAGATTATATGATAGCATGAAATCGAGGAATTCTTGTTTTCTTTTGTTTTTGGTGTTTAATACGTCAATATTAAAATCGCCACCAATTATAACATGTTTGTTCCTATCTTGGTGGTTTAGTTTATTCAGTAATTTTGTCATTTGCTCATAGAATATATTTATATTGCGATCTGGCCTGTATACACCTACAATGATGGTATTAATTTGTGGAATTTCTATTGCGCTAAACTCTATAATAAATTCTTTAGACAATTTAACAATATCCTCTCTACTCACATTTTCTAATGTATCCTTAATTGCTATACAGACTCCACCTAATCTATGTTTTTTTCTACAAAACAGTGAGGCTATTTTGTATCCGGGTATTTTTATTGTTTCACAAAAATCTCTGTTTTTACCTACTTCTGACAATGATATTACATCTAGATTTGAGTCTAACAATAGCTGTTCAATTAGAGGTAACTTATTCCCTATGCTTTGAATATTCTGGAATGCGATTGTACAGTTATTTGCGAAATGTACAGTTGGTAGACGTTGTTGTTTTATCTTCTCCCTCATTTTGCCAAACTGTCATAGCGCCTGCTTAAGGCCGCGGATGCTTTATCGTGGGGGGGTTTGAGAGCCAAATGGCGGCTCCTTTACGCCAGTATTTTGAAAAGCATTGCGCTTTACGGGGCTCCCATATGGGTTGACATCCTCGACAGAAGTCGAGAGGCCCGCTCGAGAAGAGAGGTGGTCCGCCGCGTGGCTCGGAGGACGAGGCGCACGATACCCTCGCAGTGTGTGCGGCGTGGGCTCGAGGCGCTGGGCTGGGACCTCGTGCTGGCTAGCATAGTCAAAGCAATGCTGGACAGTAATGAGGCCTGGGCGGCCATAGCCTCCTTCTGCGAAAACGTCGTGTTGCAAAATGAGTCCTCGGAGCGAGAGCACGAGGACGAACCAAACGCGCCCTCACTCCGTCGGCGGCGGAGGGGTCAGAGGAGGGGACAATATGATCGCTTTCTGATTCCCCTCCACGATGATGGTCAGCGGCTGATAGTGTGGGGGTGCCCCCGCCTGCATTGCACACACCATCTCCTCCGTCAGACGGGAACAGCTGCGTGATCCCAGCTGTTCTGAGCGCCCTGAGCTTCTCTTCTCGGAAGCTCTGAGCGCCCGATTTGCCGCCCCCCTGGGCGTGCCGCCCGCGTGCGGTGCACGCCTTGCACGCCCGCTTGCGGCGGCCCTGCCAGGAACATAAAAACCCTCGCCATGTTGCGGAAAACTAATGGTACTAATTTCTTTTAATGGCAACAGTAACTGAAAACTTCATTGACATGTCACCTTGCATGTCAGTCTATTGTTGTCAAAGTGTAAACAAACTTTATTTTAAATGTGTGCAATTGATTTTGTGAATTAAATTGCTAAAATATTTTTATAGTCGTGAAAGAAAAGTGGTTCACGATGTGTTAATGTATTTGTCGAAGAGAAATACTAAGGGTTCGGACAATATTTTTATTGAATAATTTTTCCGACAAAGGTTGTCAAATTGACTGACATGTTTATCGTATAGTACAGTCCACTATGAAAATTAGCTGTAGTCTGTTTCAACTACCTATTTTAAAGTTTTTTGTCACTTTCTAAGTTTTGAATTTTATGGAATTGGGAAAGAAGTACCGAGTTTGAAGCGTTCATGAGCAGACATTGCAGTTGAATATTCAAGTTCTGAATTTGTTTATTGATGAATAATAAAATAAATCCTACTAGCTCGATTGATGGTTTCATTTAATTTATTTAAACCAGGTTACCTTTAATAATATTTTTCGTTCATTTATGAAAATATCAAATTAGCCCGTAATCCTGAATCCTGATACATAAATTTAGCCTATTAATTTAACACATGTACGACTGTACTCAGTGTTGCACTATCAAATGCAATTGAAGCGCCTCTATGCCAGGGTTTTTATGTTCCTGGTCAGGCTATAAAACAAATGATTTATTGCATTCTATTCAATTGTCAATCTCGCAGTTTGTCTTGTGCCAGACGAAACATTCAAACTTTGAACTTTATTGCTTAGAAAATACGATGGAATGTTTGTGGAACTTATCGTACGGAATGTTACTGGCTGAGGTCGAATTCTAAATATAAAAGTTTGACTTTCATACATCAACTGTCAGTTTTTGAAATTCGAATGTTTTAATAGCTCAAAGAGGTCAGTATTATTTAGTTTCTAAAAATAAGAATAAGGTCCTTGCGTTCGTTCGTCCAGTTCAGCCAAATGACGTCCACTGCTGGACAAAGGCCTCCCCCAAGGATTTCCATAACGACTAGTCCTGCGCCTCCCGCATCCAGGTGGTTCCTGAGACCTTCACCAGATCGTCGATCCACTTAGTGGGAGCACTGCCCACAGTGCCCACACAACGAATTTTGGTCCGTGGTCGCGACAGGTCTTTATTAAACCCTAAAACTTTTTTTGCCAATCAGGAGTAAATTATTTAAAAGAAAACATTGTTTTCCTTTTATAACGTCTCACACCCGTATTCACAATTCACAAACGATGCTTAAGTACTTAAGTGAAGCAGCAAATCGATAGTTGAATAGAGCTTTGTGATTGGTTCCTGAAGTTCGTGTGTGACCCTGTGCGTCTACCCGCACTGTGAGACTTCATAGTAATGTTTGTGAATACGGGCGTTATATTCGTATAGGTATATTATTTACAAGATTACACACGCTCTTGTGTTCAAAAATGCGCCTAAAGAGACGATGCGGATGTGACTTTTAGATGAACTTAAATAATAATATAAATTGGTTTGGATTGCTGAATTGGAATGAAACTTGCATTTAAACACAGTACAGCCGAGTTAAGAGATTTTTTAATCACGACTCTGATAAACTCGAGCCAGACATATCAAGGTACCTTACTTAAAATGTGGTATTAGGAAGCTGTTATAGTAAGGTCAAGGCAGACATAACAGAGAAGGACCTCTTAAATGTAACTAACGCAGGTAATTGAAAACTAATGAGAAATTAAATTTTACTGAGGAAGCGAAAGGAACATGCTGGATGAAGGTCGCTTCCAACCGGTCCGTCTGGAAATAATTTTTTTTAAAAAGATAATTAGTAATTTGTGCATAAAAAGCATTTGTGCAGTCCCGTTAGTCCCTCGTTCGAGTGTCACGAGTGGGCTTACCTCAACAGTCGAGCGGCGGCGGGGTTCGAACCCGCGTTCCCCGGATCACGAGTCTGCCAGTCCGACGCCTTCACCGTTCGGCTATCGTGGCATTGGAGGTGGTATATTTTCAGCAAAATGGACGTCCTGTGGCTGAAATAATGATACCTACTGTTCACGACCACCTTTTTATAAGCCTTTTACATACTTTTTTGTACCATAGATTTACTATAGATTTAACCTATTAAGAGAAAATAAACCAGTGTCAAACTAGCTTCTGTTTGTTTCACTCAACACCTACCTTTTTACGACCTAGGTCTATTTTGCCACATTGGCTCTCTTTTTTTATTAATAAAACTAAGTATTACAATTTCTGTAAAAAGAGTTTTTGAAAAGCTGACATTGCAAAATTTAATTCTGAAACTTTTAGTTCGTCGATTTCATTGACTGTTTTAAAGGCTCTATGCCTCGAAATCTACAAAAGTTCTTAGAAGCTTAATTAATCTGTAACACTCTTTTATGTTCCTTGTGGTTCGTTCAGAATAAAGCATCCATTATTAATCTACTAACCCAGAGCCCCGATTACGGTAACTTTTAACGTTTCCAATCCAGACACGCTTCTCGATTCTGCGATACGATTGGTCGTTCAACAGGTCGTTTGTTTTGACCAATCGTATCGCAGAATCGATGAAGCGTGTCTGGATTGTAGACGTTAAAAGTTACCGTAATCGGGGCTCTGTGCTGCACCATCTTACTTTAACTTTTAACAAACGCCAAAAGCCTGTTAAGCTCCATACAAAACTGCAGGTTATAGTTAAAGTTACAGTTACGGTTAAAGTTAATTAAATGAGCGGGAGAAGAGCCTGGATGCGGGCAGCGCAGGACCGTGCATTGTGGAAAACCTTGAAGGAGGCCTTTTTCCAGCAGTGGACGTCATTTGGCTGAAACGAACGAACGAACGAAATGTTCAGGGGTTTTGGCGTGAAACGTAACAAACAAACAAAAAGACTTCTGTCTATATTATTAGTGTCACATGTGGGAAGACGATATAAGTGGTCAGTCGGCTGTCGGTCTGTCGGTCACTGTCAGTTTATGGTCAAATGGCTCGCGGGCAAGGCCGGGGGCTGGCGGCCTTGCGTGCGCGAAAAACGATACGCTTACGGGGGACGGGTTTATGTAAGATAAACAAAACAAAAAATAAGTACATTTAACTTGGCGTATAGTTAATTATGGGGCGCTTAATTTTTTAACGGATTTAAAAAAAACTGCTTTTTTGACAAAAACTGAAATTCATTATTTTTAAAAGTTTTTTGGTTATTATTTTTTCATTTTTGTGTTTTCATTTTACTGGCTTTCAACACATATTATTGGCTTTCAAATTATCTTTTTTGTTTATCTGTAAGACGGGCACATAAGAAATATAACATATTTGTGTAGTCACATAAAAAATAAATTTTAAAAATTAAGCCCCCCCCCCATTGCAAGAGGAGGGGGGTAGGCCAACAATCCACATATGGGGGCATTCTTGTCGATAAAATTGATAACACAAAATCGAATTAAGTTATCGCTAGCTCTATCCCAAACACACTGTAAAAATATTTATCTGCCTCTCTATTCTGAAGGTACAAAACCACAGATCCAGAGGTCCCGGGTTCACTTGTTCTAAGTTCGTCTGGATCTTCTTTTACTTACCACCATCTTATACAGTATTGTTGAGGTCCGGCAGTAAGATATCAGTTCCTCTGTGGTTGAGGATTCCGGGTGAAGCTCGCTACCACCCTTAGCCTGATCATCATCCCTAAGATTAGATGCAGGACAGCTTCCTCGTTTGTATTGTAAACCCTATAAAAGGAGACTCATGCCTGTTTTCACCATCAATCCCTAATTTTTAAGTGACCCCTTTGAAAACAAAAAACCTGTTATTATGTGTGTTACCATAGGGGTCACTTAAAAATTAGGGATTGATTGTGAAAACGGGCATCAGTTTCTTGCGCTGTTTCTTCTTCAGGCTTGATGTTCGCATATTATTCCTCTCTTAACGCTTCTTACAATATGTATCCATGTCATGAAAGTATCTTTACTCTTTCTACCATAATACTACACGGTCGTGTTAACTGCGTACCTAGAAGCCGTGACGTCAGATCGACGCTTTATGGACGGGACGAACGCGGGGAGATATGTGCGAGTAAGTGCGAGGGAGTGGTATCGCATTCCAGTGAAGTGCGCAGTTAGCTCGTGAGTGAGTAGGTATTGAATGGGTTGGATAGTATGTGAATTAGTTTCATGGATAACTACATCCTGCATACCACCATCCACGGATCAATATCGATCGCCTTCTAAATTCGATTGGGATTAGTGAACGATATAGCCCGGCTAATCTCGCGCGCGACTCCGTTTCGTGCGCACACGCCATTATTTATTTATTTAGTTAAATTATTGTTTAATTTAAATTTTAATTATAGTGTTAAAGGAAGATGTTGAGGAGTATCGTTGTGTTTCTTTTGGGTAGGTATTTGATTGTTATATTGTTATTTTTTATCTTATATTAATTAATAACATCCCGATTAACCCATTACTTCCCAAGCATCGAAATCTTTGGAATTTTTTGATCAAATCTTGAAACTAAGTTCATAATAGGCTAAGAAAAAATAATAAAAACAAAAAAATAAAAAAAATAGTACCTTTAATGCTGAGTCAGCCTGTCCTATAAATATGACAGTGGGGACATGTGATCAGAAATAATAAAAGATAACAATTGTATGAAAATTAGCAGTATTTGAAAATTTGTCCGTAAACAGCTTTAAACATAAAGTTTTAGGAACTTATTTTGTATGGTAAGGTATAAAACAATCACTGCAGAGTGTTTTTTTCACATTTAGCGCAAAAAATAAGAGTTTTTTTTACAATCTTCTCCCTGGCAATGCCTCTATTTGTCCCTCTTCGTCATATAGTCGTTAATATTGATCATATTGTCAAACCTCACAGGTTGTAAAAGGCGTTCATATGTACCTGGTGCAGGTTTTCTTGCCTTGCCTCCCGATTTTTTTATCCAAGAAAAAACCCTACGCTTGAAATCTTTCTAGATTTCAATGTCTCATCTTTATTTACCTCATTGTAAATAATAAATAATCCATGCATTCACTAGGAACATGTCTAAAACACGAATGACTAAGGCCAATACCATTTTTTGCCTCTGAAGCTGAAGATAATCTATTGATTACAGAATTGGACGAAAGTCAACGATAGATATATTTGAAGTTTTGTGAACTTTTTGTTCACTAATCCCCATTAACGCCAATTGGAGCTATTAAAACTTATAATGGGGAATAATGAAGTAAAAAGTTCGTTAATCCCCATTACGTTAAAAATAAAATCCTAATATAACGCTGATTAATGAACTTGTTAGTTCATTATTCCCTATTATAAGCTCCAATTGGCGTTAACGGGGATTAGTGAACAAAAAGTTCACTCTTCCCCTTTGACGGGGATTGTCAATGGGGAATAGTGGAATAAGCCCGTTGTTTTGCGGTATTAGATACTAGCTGAATTTCAGAATATACTGGATTACTAGAAGAAGTCGCCAGAACCTTCTTCCATGTCAGTCATTTCGTCCACTTCGTCCGGAGGTAATATGGCTACTTCATTATCGTCCAACTCCTCACCACTACAGTTTTCTTTATATCTGTTCGGCAGAGACCTTTTGAGTAATCTAAACATAAGACCCGCAAGAAACAAACAATTGACACGTTTGAACTAGTGCTTATCGTTGCAGATCCGAAAATGCCTTCGCGGCAAATTGTATAGACATGTTCCCAGTGTCATATTTATAGTACGGGTTATTTTGAAACATTACCACAAGTTTTTAAATTATGTTTTGTTTATGTTTATTTTTTTTATGTATTGGTAGATGTCTAAGAATCAGTTTTATGTAAATTGGAGTTGGCCAGTTTTTTTATATTTTGGTATATAAAATGAAAATATGATGCTTCTTTTTGAGGCAACAAAAGTGTTAATTTGAAAAAATTACATTAAAATAACGGATACACTTTTTGCAGCCGAAAAAAATTATTTTATTAGAATAACAGTGCAAGAATACGAATTTTGTCAAAAACAATAAAAATTAGTTTATTAACTTGTAAAAAAAAAATGTTTAATATGGTGTCCTAAAAATAGGACAGTGGGGAGGAATGGGTTAATAGTAAAAATTAAAATAGTGCTTTACTTGTGCAATTTTTGCAAATAAATATTAATTGTTTTTAAAGAATATTAGCAATTTTTAAATATAAATGACTAATAATCCCGTTAACCCTATGCGTTAATCCCTCAAAGTAAAAATAAATGATTATTTACTTTGAAAGAAAGAAATATTTTTTTTTTATTTGGCATCAAATTACTTTCTTCGTGAATCTCTACGTGTAGAGATATTTAAAAAGGATTGTCATATTAGGCCAGTAGAATTAAACACAAAAATTGATTAAATCGGAAATAATTCCTACAAAAGATTTTTTTGCTTTAATGGCTTCATTGGTTGCCCATTAAGACTCTCCTAAGTTTTCGACTTCGACGGAGTTGTGTTTAAGTGGTGGGGGCCCCCGAAAGGGGCGTTTTTTCGGTTTTCCGGTTATACCGCGTAAAGGACTTACCCTATCGAAAAGTGGTCTTCATGACGGTTAAAGGGCACTTAATCCTGCATTGAATAAGACCAAATTCATATGTTTTGGACAAACCGTTCTCGCGCTAAAGTTCGGCAAAGTAGAAAATATACGTATAATTAATGACCCTCTCCACGTCCAATGGCTTGTTACCCACATGCTTCCAAGCCTTGTAAAGGGTCGCCTTAACCAGTGTAACCCTAACAAGGCTCACGAGTTTGATTCGCTTATCCTTGTTCGTCCCAGCCGTTCCTTAACTGCGGTTGCTGCACCTCTTCCTGGCACTCTCCTGAACGACTCTGTGTTACCTAATGTGGCTGCCCCTCTTCCTTGTACCCTCCTGTACGATTTCATTGCTTAGCCATATGCCTGGTCCAAGGTTCGACGCCACAAAATCAACTTCGAACGAGTGAAAATAGTTTAAATACTATTTCCCGTGCTTGCAACATTTTTCTTTACTGCTTCGCCTCTATTAGTCGTAGAGTGATTGTATATATCCTATAGCCTTCCTCAATGTATGAGCTATTCAACACAAAAATAATGATTTCAATCAAACTAGTAATTCTTAAGATTAGCGCGTTCAAACAAACAAACAAAAAACTCTTCAGCGTTTTAATATGAACTTGTTGTTGTTGATTTTTGGCGTCGAACCTTAGACCAGGCATACGGCTAGGCAACGTAGTCATGCAGGAGGATACAAGGAAGAGGGGCAGCCACAGTAGGTAACACAGAGTCGTTCAGGTGAGTGCCAGGAAGAGGTGCAGCAACCGCAGTTAAGGAACGGCTGGGACGAACAAGGATAGGCGCATCAAGCTCGTAAGCCTTGATAGGGTTACACTGGTTGAGGCGGCCCTTTTCAAGACTTGGAAGCCTGTGGGTAACAAACCATTGGACATGGAGAGGGTCATTAATTATACGTATATTTTCTACTTTGCCGAACTTTAGCGCGAGAACGGTTTGTCCAAAACATATGAATTTGGTCTTATTCAATGCAGGATTAAGTGCCCTTCAACCGTCATGAAGACCACTTTTTGATAGGGTAAGTCCTTTACGCGGTATAACCGGAAAACCGAAAAAATGCCCCTTTCGGGGGCCCCCACCACTTAAGCACAACTCCGTCGAAGTCGAAAACTTAGGAGAGTCTTAATGGGCAACCAATGAAGCCATTAAAACAATAAAATCTTTTGTAGGAATTATTTCCGATTTAAAAGCTAATTCTACTGGACTATATACATACATACAGCGATAAAATTAATAAAAAATCTGTCAAAATTTGCGAAATGTCACTTTGTCTTAGAGGACAGAGTGATATTTTTTATAGTTATTGATGTCAATCACAAAGTTATTTAAATCCTTGAGTTTTCTTTAGAGGTTGTCTGTTTTTGTTGTATGAAATGCAGGAAATACTCGTGTATGGAAAACTGTTTCTAATAAGATTATCTTTGTATGGAAAGGCCAGTATTTTTTGTAATTTCAATGTTGCTTCCATGTCCGTATTTTGCTCTTTAACTGATTGGTTGACAGATGAAACTAAAAATAGTTAACTAAATTTTAACCGTAACTGGAACGAAAACCGGTGTTTTTGTATGGACTTAGAGTCTTTTGAGTTTTTTTAACTAACCTATCAAATGACAATTCATTTTCCCGCCAAGCAGCAATCTTTGATTGTATTTTTTTAATGGCTCTCACGGTTTGTGCATTTGCCAGTGACATTATAGGTCCTATTTAATAACAATGTATTATAAAGACTTGTTTTGTAAAGTATTATAAGACCCTTGAAAATGAGACTGACAATAGTGACTGAGTTTCTTGCGTTGCTTTTTCTCAGCACTGTCCCATTTATTGTCCCGAAGCAGTGGTAGGGTTGATACTGGGACGTGTAAAAGTGCTCTTTAAAAGCCAACTTGCAAAAGTAAAATGAATTTTATGAATTTTATTTGGCTGGTAGTTCTGTATTTTTTTCTTTTCCCCACAGGCATAGCGGTGGCATTCAGCCAGCTGCCCATAGACTACTACCATGACCTCCATTTACCTCATGACCCGCCCCTATACCCGGTGTTTGAACACCCCCCACCGACGGAATTCAGCTGTGGGGGGCGCAATAGGGGGTACTATGCTGACGTGTACTCGGGGTGCCAGGTAATTTTGACTGTCAAATTTTTCATATGAGTTCGTAGCCTTATCCTCTCAAAGAGTGATACAGTTTGTTTTTGCTTAAACTTCTACTTAAATTTTTGTTAAATTTCATTCATCGAAAAAACAATATATTGTAAAGTATTCATAGTAGGTACCTACTTTTTATAGTATAAATTTATTTTAAGATATAATTTTTCGTATTTTTATTAATTTAATAACACTAAAACCAAAGTGGCCTTATTTTAAAGCTGATAAAATGTTCTAATTACAGAGATATCCTGTATACAGCTACTTAGCCGCTTAACAAAAAAAAAGTAAACAATAAAAATTAGTTTTTGTCGCATTTTGTTTTTGTTCGATTAACAAAAGCTCTTATTAATTTGCTGTTAAAAATTGCAGGCTTACCACTTCTGCTGGCGACAGCGGCTAGTCAGCACAGACTTGTGCGCGAATGGCACGCTCTTCAACGAACAGTTCCAGGTAATATTTGTTTTAGTCTAGGCGCGGACCACCGACTTTTAGTCGACCGTTAGTTGGGCCAGATTTTAATTTGTGTGAAAATCAAATCGGTGTAATGTGCGCACTTCCATACATACCCATACTGATAAACTGCCTGCCAGACTAAACTATCGGCCGACAAAAAGTTGGTGGTCTGCGCCTAGGCTTAGACTTAGCTGTAACTGCACCTGAATAATCCAGCGCAATAGTCCAGTGGTCGACAGAATCGAACTAGTGTTCCACGGATCTCAAATTCGATTGTCACCACGAGTTTCCAATTTTTTTAGATGTTTCACTGTATTTAACCAAACTTTTTTATTTCCAAAGGTATAAACATTTGAAAATACCACGTGCAAAAGTATGAAAATTAAGAAATCGCCTAAAACATGCACAGGTGTTGCGATCGAAAAAACACCCGTACCTTCGTGTTGTTAGCAGTGATTGCGTATAAGTATTTAACCTGATTAAGAAGCAACGTTTATTTATATTTATTTCTATTTTTTTTAGGTTTGTGACCATTTCTACAACGTGCGCTGTGGATCTCCGTACGAAGATTTGTAAATAATGTTTATAATTTATTATTTTATGTAAATATAGTCGGTAAATAAGTATTTATTTATTGTGTATCTGTTCTTCTTTGGCTACAAAATGAATGAACTATAATAAAAACATAGGAAACTGATTCTTTTTTGTTTTATGACACTTTTAAGCAGAAAACTATTATTTTCCAAACAAATGAAGGATTAATACTGGAGAAATTTTATTTGGATTTCTAAAAAATAAATAAAACAAGTTATGAAAATTGTTTTTATTATAAAAAAATACAAAATCGTCATAATATCAAATGAGGTCTTATAAACCAATTAATAACATTCCTTTAGGATAATGTGATATTTAATTAAATCACAGATACAATCGATATTGATATAATTAATAGTCTTTTATTTTCTTAGCAATTAAGAAATATAAAAATAACATTACACCTAAAATGTCTTAAAAGTGGCAGTATTAGAGATGAGTAATTATTTGATGATTTATGATTTTATCATCAATTTATTCAATCTTAAATTATAATTACGTACAGTGTTTAAGCCCCATCCACACATTGGCCAGTTTGCGCCAAAATCGGGTGTAACGCGTAATGGAATGTATCGTGTAATGTAATAAAAATAGTATGGGCAGCCCTTTACATGTAATGCTCGTAGTGTCCACACGCCACACGTAGTAGCATTCGTGGTACATTACACGTAATTTTACATTACACATTACATCCGTCTGGACCCAGCTTTAGAGCCAATACACCAACATACAAGGTGAGGTAAAAGCCAAAAAATTACAGTCAAAGAAAATGGGATGATTAGTTTTGGCTCACCTTGTAACACATTGTGTAAAATGTAACAAACGTTTTATTAATCCATTTTTTTTTCAAACTTTTAGGACTTTTAGCAACTTTCTTTTATACAATAGCTGTTTCTTATTTTCCTTTTTTTGAACCAATTGGTGTAAACTTTGATATTACAATATTTTTTTATTTGAATTTTTGGATTCATTTAATAAGTCAACACAGCCAAATGTGTGGATGTGGCTAAAAAGACATTCTATTCATTCATTAAATATTTGGTGCTAATATTTAAATAAAATACGTTTAACTTAACTACTACAATTTTTACCTAAAATATTGCTTGGATTAGAAAAACATTGTAGACGTTAAAGTTCGTAATAATGAGTTTTAACTAAAAAAACTTTAGAAAAATATTCTAAAAGGAACACTTGACTATGTATTACTTTTAGTTTTAAATGCACAAAATATTAGGTGCTTTGGACATAATCTCGGAATACGTGTATATTTACAAGATGAAAGAATCTAGGCAAGTTAATGTTAGATGGAATTATTTACCTCAAATGTTTTCTTGGAAAGAGTTTTACTTAATTTTAAACACTAAATAATCAAACGCAGTTCTTTGATAAAAGGCATAATTTTTTGCAATATAAAAAAAGCGCATTGCCATAATTGGTCAGAATAACCGACACTAACGCCCGTATTCACAAACATTACTATGAGGTCTCATAGTGCGCGTGGATGCACAGGGTGACACACGAACCAATCACAGAGCTTTATTCAACGCTATGCGTTTGATTTGCTGCTTTACATAAGCAAGTATCTTTTGTGAATACGGGCGTCAGACAGAAACAGCCAGAATAACCAACACTCAGCCAGAATTATTCTGCCAAAATTTTAAATTTGCCAGAACCTTAGTTTGCCAGAATCTCTATAATTCCAGCCAGAACAATATAGATTAGCCAGAACAATATAAACCAGCCAGAACAACATAGATCAGCCAGAACAATATAGATAGACCTAAAGCCCGGTCCGTGAGCACGTAGAATTTTGTCCAATGACCCCTAGCTACCCATCCTTATCGCTCGCGCGTAATTATGTTGCTATCGCGCTCGCAAATTCTACGTGCTCACGGACCAGACTATACCAGAACAAAAAACTCACCTAGATCTAAAACCAAGCCAACAAACAACATAAAATCACAGCCACGGAACTCGCCATTCTACTTCCAGCTCCCGGCTTCGTCTTATCATCATCAATCTCATTCTCTTTCGTGATTCTCTCCATTTCGTCCATGATCCTCTTCTCCTCCATAGCCAACATGGCGGCGTCGTTTATGGTCTCCATGAGAGGGTAGTTGGTGTATTGAGATTCTGGCAAGCGAAGGTGCAGTTGCCCGTTGGAGACGGAATAGTGAGTTCTCTTGCTGATTCGGCTTGCTGTAATTGAAAAGCGGATAATTTTTTTTAGATAACTTTTGGAGTGTCTATACAGGGTGTTAGGTAAATGGGTATATGAGCCGACACTAGCCTATGTTAACATGGGCATATAAATGGTATGGTGAAGTCAGAAAATTGATATCTTCATTTTAATTATTTAAATTTTCATACAAATCGGAATTTATAAAATTTATTTTGTTAAGTCCAGGTAGGACCAGGAAGGTAGAGCATCACTAGGGCTTCCCAAATCACCGTGACTTTTGATAGTTTTCGAGTTATAATTTTTTTTGGCGATGTGGAAATCATTGGGGGAGGCCTATGTTCAGCAGTGGACGTCTTGTGGCTGAATGATGATGAGGATTTCAAAGATGGCTAGCTAACTGTAGACTTACCATCAGCAAGGTTGAGAGTCTTCAAGGCCTCAGTCATGACAGGATCGTCTTTAATTTGGTTGTAGCGGTCCACGAAGTCGACGTACGCGTCGGTCTCTTTCTCGCAGATGCCTTTGAAGTCGTCGGTGTCTATGCTCCACACCATGAGACCGCCCAGGCCGTAGTCGTTGGCCATTCTGGAGAAAAATTGAGGAAATGTAGCCATTAGGCATGTGCTACTTCTGATGATGTATGAGAAGCGAGTAGAGCTAGAAATTAGCAAGTGTATCTTCGGTAGTTTTTTCACTGGGTCAAATGATGATGAGTCTCTGGGTCAAACGAGTCAAATGCGATGGTCGATTCGATTCCCATTGTATAGTAAATTTTAATGATGCTAGTAAGAAGATTATGGAACTCAGATTGCGATTTGCCCTAGTTCCTCGAAAAGTCACGGTATAGCTAAGTATTCGTTTATTTTCAGAAGTGCATTATCAAGTAGAAATCAAAATTACTTTGTGTATAATATGTTGACTTTAGTTTGATTACACAGTTCTACTGAAATATTTCTGAAGTTCTTAACATTAATATGCATGCCGAATTAATTAATAAATTTTTGTAAAACACAATGTTGCTGTGCCCAAACAGGGTCTATGTTTGAGACAATAGATTGTTTAAGACCTTATGTACAACATGGAATGCAATAAAGTTAAAAACCTAACCAGTGAAGGCCAGGTCCCATGGGAAAATCAAACTGTCATTGGGAAAATAAATGGGAATGGGAAATAATAAATAAAGGGAATAGCTAAAAAAAAACCGAATACTACCGATAAATCTATCTTTAAAAGTTTACTGATTTTTTTACTGAGGTAGTTTTTACGACATCTCGCGACCCCCTATTATAGGGGCGTCGCGACCCACAGGTTGAAAAACACTGTTCTAGAGAATCAGATTGACTTACTTGACTTTGATAGCGATAGACCTGGCGTTGTCGTAGGTGATGATCCTCTCCCCGTCCCGGAGGTAGGGCGTGGAGGACTGGTCGTGCCAGTGGTGCGTCCACTTGGAGGACGTGTTGGATATCTCTTGACAGATCTGGAAAGAAAATGACATGTTCTTTATTGAACTGTTTATCGAGGGTTTGATACCAAAATTGTTGTGATAATAGCGTAGTATTTTCACTTTTTTAAAGAGGTAAATTGGGTTCATCATCACTGGTCATAAGTCTCCACTGCAGAAGGGCAACCCTCTCTAATTTAGTAGAGGCAAATGGAGGATTTGGCTCATACTTTCTATGCTGGCTAGACGGGTTAGGGAGGCCTGATTTTCGCATATTTTTCCCATAGCCTTGTGGTTCTGGTTGAGTGGAATAGGACCACCCCCACTCTTCTGATGGATGTTGTAAGAGGCGACTGAGAACGTGTGTCAAAGTATTCTAGCAGTTAGTAGAGATGGAACTGCTGACTCTCGAATTGGCATTTAGACCCACTATTAGGCTTAGCCTCGTCTCTGCTGCTGCAACTCCTGTGTAGCCAGAATCTACAGCTTGATAGCTAATAAAAACCCAACCAGTAAAGGTCAAGTTTGTCCCGGGGGACCCGCAACGATTTTAATCAGATGAACATAAAGGAAGTTCCAAGTTAAGGATCGACTTCCCTCCAATTCAAGGCTATTTATCTCATGTAAAAGGTCCTTTGAACATTCTATCGCCAAACAATGTGTATAAGACTTACATATTTGGACAGCTAATACTTAAAAAGTCTTGCTTGGACCGTTGATCGTTGCCCTGACCGACAATGTTATTCATACATGATCGGGGTTCACTTTCACCTCCCCGCAGACGGATCCGGTGTGGCAAATCCTTAAAGGCTTAAAGCTCACCTCATTAAATCCCATGAAACCAGCCTCCCCCGTGAAAGGTCCCTTGAACCCAGTGGCTTGCGCAGGCGTCTTCCCGAACTCGATGGTTCGAGTCGCGGCATCCTTCAGCAGGAAGGTTCGTCCATACATCGGCAGACCCAGCACCAACTTGTAAGGGCTCACTCCGTGCTCGATCATGTACTTGATTGTGTATTCCTGAGGACAAAAAGGTAAATGATAGAGAGAAGGGAGTTTGAAATCCAGAATTTCGCAGGATCCTGGATACGGGATAGCTGGATAGTTAGGAAATGTCTAGTGATTTAGGCAATAGTTCTAAATAAATAGTTAATGGTTAGCCAGATAGCGATTAAGTGACATCATCTATTAAATTGCCAAAAATTTGGGTGTTGTGTATTTTGTCAGCAATCGCTCATAGAAGGTGGCGTCAACCCACCTCATGTCGTTTCCATCCCACCAATGCAACTCGTATACAGCCAAGATCTACAGCTTGACCGCCAATAAAAACCAACCAGTGAAGGCCAAGGTTGTTCCGGGGAAAGTTACACTGTCATTGGACCCGCAAAGAGAGTAACGTGGAGTAACTAAAAGAATATATTATGAGGAGTTCGAACTTTCGAAGTTAAGGATCGACTTTCCTTCAGTTTGAAGTACTGGATCCGCAACGAAATGAAGAATTCTTCCCTCCAGTTTTAAGTCTTAAATGACAGGTCAGAGAACTCGTAGTTACCACACTTAGGACGTCTTCTTCAGCAGTGCCCCTCAAAGGAGCATTAGCTCCAACTGTCCCGTCCCAAGTCCCATGGTAGTCATAGCACATCATGTGCAGTAAGTTCAGATATCTACTCAGCTTGGGCAGGTCGTATGCAGCGTCCATGGTGTCCTTGCCTGCTCCGAGAGCTGCTGTTAGGATGTACCCTCGAGGCTTGAAGGCTTCGCTCAGTTCCTGTAAGTTGGAAGAGGGTTCATAGGAGATACAGCCTTAGCGATATTGTTAACAAGGTTTGGAAGATATGACGGACAATCGCAGAAGACATTTTAAAAGTATGTATCAGCAGGGGGAAGAGTTTGATCACGGTAACAATTTAACAGGTAAATTAAGGAGACCCCTTACAGCTTCTATAATTTTTTGAGAGCTTCAATCATAGCTGGGTATTTCTCATCGCCACGGTTCTCATCGTCACCTTCGTGGCAAATTTTATTTCTAACTTATTTCAACTTTTTGTAAACAAAAATTGTAGCGCTTGATGTGAAGAGTGTATTCTCAGTAAATCAGTCAAATAGTGAGTCTCGTTTGGAAGCTTTAACGTTTTGAATTTTTTGATGCCACGAAAGTGATTCTGTGCTTCACAGCAATAATTTTTTCACACTTTACTACTGTAAATGACTCTTAAGTGTTTATAAAAACATATATTTTGTCTTATTTTCATAGATAAATAGCAATAACATAATATAAATAGGTACCTACTTAAATACAAGATAAAATTTTACCGATAACGTCACCTACTAAGTTACAAGATTCTACGCAATTGGTTTTAAGGGTGATACTGGGTGGCATTCTGAAATGCTAAAGAAGCAAAAAAAGGATTATCAGTACCTCAATAAAAAAGAACTCTAACTGATTATCAGTCCCTCAACAAAAATATTTTTTTATTGAGGCCAGAGGGCCTCGTATTTTTGTTGTACAACTTTTAACTCAAACTTCAGATTAAATTTATCTTACAAACAGATACACAGTCACATATACAGACATACATACAGTCATACAGACAGAGAGACAACAAAAATACGAGGCCCTTATTTTTTTATTGATGTACTGAACTCTACTTATTACGTATAATTTATTAGTTATTAAAATATTGTAAAAACATAAACACCAGTCACTATATTTTAAAATAAACCAAAGCAAGAAATCACTTTCGTGGCCTAAAATCACCTTCGTGTATAAAACACCACGAAGGTGATGCCACGAAGGTGACGAAAATTTTAGTTTTTTATGAATTATCCTTAAATTTGAATTTAACGGTTCAAGTCGAATACTACACAAATAAGTCTAACATGTTAAGTTTTCAATGGCCTAAGTTTCAATTAAATTGTTTAAATTTTAGAGGTAGAAAATATTGTTCAAGCAAGCGACGGTATGTCTATGGATAATCACAAAAAGTTACGTATTTTTTTCGCGGAGCGACGATCGACCTATCTCACCTCCCCAATGGCCGGAGCACGACTGACGCTAACTGAATAGAACGCTGTGATTGGTTGCTGGTGTTCGGTTTAACGGCAATCTTGTATTATTACTCAAAATTTTAGGTACGTAAAATCGTGTGACCAACGTATTTTGCTTTCTCAATTTGAAATAATTATAAGAAGATATTTGTTTGACTATTGTGTGGAAAGTATATTTAATTACGATGATTTTAGTATATGCTACACACAAATTGAATGAAAATTGTGCATGCAGTGACCAAATGTTTCATTGCAACCGAAGGTGTGACACGATGAGAACGCGAAAAATGACCCCGTTTTTTATCGTTTCATGTGATGTTTTCGTATTATTTTTGCTTCTATTACGATAAAATTTATTTTGTATGTAGCTAAATAGATATTTTATCATCTGATTTTAAAGTTATTGTTCTAACTTATACCGTTTATGAACTATTATTGTGTGACCATCAAATTTGAGTGTAAATGAGAAGTACCCAGCTATTTATCCCTATTAAAATTTATCTACATCGTTGTAGTTTAAGTATTAAAAAATACAGACAGAGGAGTTTACGTTTGCATTTTAGTCCTAATTTATACAATGCCTTAAAAATGTACTTCTTGTCACTTTATGGTAAGTCTTCATAAATAAGATACCTTTACAAGCGCCACGTAGTTGGCCTTGTCCTCAGGCCTGCCGTCTCTGCGAGCTGGGTACTCCCAATCCAAGTCAAGACCGTCGAATTTGTACTGGCTGTTAGGAAAGTAATGTGGATTCATTAACAACAGAAACATACAAACAAAACTGATCCAAGACTTCTACAACTTCTGAATTAGTCTTGGCTGTCTTGGAACCCGCAAAATTTATCAGATCAGAAAAGCCTCTAATATCCATTGCAAAGTGGGAGACAGAATGATCATCATCATCATCATAATTTCATCCATAGGACGTTCACTGCTGAACATAGGCCTCCCCCAATGATTTCCACATCGCCCGGTTGGAAGGCGCTGGATGCAGGCCATTACCAACCGGGCGACGTGGAAATATTGGGAGACATGACTGTATTTGTTTAATACACCACATTCACACACCAATTTCCGTATTAATTTATGAACATTTAGTTCAAAGTGAATGCAACATAGATTTACTTACTCCAAGAACACCATAACGCTGTCAATAAACTTCTGCCTGGATTCCCTGGTAGCAGCCATGGTGGAGTACTTGGCAGAACCCTCGTTCCAGCCTCCGATGGCGATGGTGACCTTCAAGTGGGGGTAGCGCTTCTTCAGGCCTACCAGCCGCTTGTAGCCTGCTTTGCCGTAGTCTACTTCCAGGTCTTGCCAGGCATCTAGAGATAAAAGGTCAGTGTTAAGAATAAAATAAAATATTGTCATTACTAACGGCTCGCCCCGGCTTCGCACGGTTGCAATGGAATTTCCCGGCTTTTCTCTTCTATTGTATGCCTGTTTTATACATACAAACTTTCCTCTTGAGTCACTCTATCTATTAAAAAAACCCGCATCAAAATCCGTTGCGTAGTTCTAAAGATCTAAGCATACAGGGACAGACAGCGGAAAGCGACTTTGTTTTATACTGTTGGTCTCCACTGTGAGACCCTCACTAATTCAATTATGATCATCATCATTTCAGTCACAGGATTGCTGAACATAGGCCTCCCTCAATGATTTCCACAATGACTGGTTGGTATTGGCCTACATCCAGCGACTTCCTGCAACCTTTATGATGCTCTATTTACTAAAGTCAAATAGAGGATAGGTACTTATGATGGCCAGACGAGTTGGGGAGGCCCGAATAGAATGTGTTCATTTGTCTCAGAAGGTAACTTATGGGTGCACAGAGAGGGTTCCAAGTTTTCGACGATAACCGCTACGTTACAGTCGACCTGTAGGCCTAAGATGCGCGCCGTGATAACTTTTATCGACGTCAAAATGTATGGGCAAAATCGATAAAACGGCGTGATAACCGCTTATCGCAGCGCTCATCTTAGGCCTACAGGACTGGTTTTTGTGGAAATCCGTGGGGCCTTTGTTCAGCTATAGACGTTCTGTAGCTGAAATGATAATGATTATTATTGTGAGATTAAGGTACCTACTACCTTACCTAAGCTCTTTATGGTGGCCTTTTCCGTGTCCAGTCCAGCGAAAGAGTACCTTGGTGTACTCTTTCGCTGGACTGGACACAGAGAAGCACAGAGAAGGTTCCAGGTTTTCAATTGTGAATGCCCCGTTACAGTAAGGTGTTGCTATTGTAGGATCGTGCGTGTAGTGTAGTGCAAGATTGTTTCGTCATTGTGGAAATCCGTGGGCTCTTTTTTCAGTAGTGGACGGCAGTAGGTAAACGAATCTAGTTCTTACCTAAACTCTTTATGGTTCCTTTCTCATTGTCCAGTCCAGCGAAAGAGTACACCAAGTGGGTGCACAGGGAAGGCTCCAGGTTTTCAATTGTGAACGCCCCGTTGCCAGGCCGGTACGCTGCCCAGGAGGCTACGTAGCAGACCACCGCCTTGTCGTGCATTGGACCTGGAAGAAGGTATTTGTTTCAATATTTAGAAAGATGATAGTTTTTAAAACGACTATTCTTCAGTCTAGAGTTGTCTGGAAGAGATCGTATTCTAGCGATAAGACCACCTAAATTGTCCGTTTCTGTTTTGAGTGGTGTAAAATCAATCTTCTGTATCTATAAAAGCGAAAGGTCACTGATTGACTGACTCACTCATCACGAAATTTCAGAAACTACAAGTGCTAAGAGTGTCGAATTTTG
This sequence comes from Ostrinia nubilalis, assembly GCF_963855985.1. Taxonomy (NCBI): domain Eukaryota; kingdom Metazoa; phylum Arthropoda; class Insecta; order Lepidoptera; family Crambidae; genus Ostrinia; species Ostrinia nubilalis. The sequence continues at coordinate 5,801,189 of NC_087114.1, read as the reverse complement.
CATGGAGGTTCCTTTTAGAACGTAGGTGCTCACTATGACGGGATTATGCAAAATTCAACCTCTAAGGGGGTAAAATGGGGCCCACGAATACGAAGTCGCGGGCGGCCGCTAGTCTACTATATAAAAATAAGTCGGGTTTTCCTCCCTGACGCTATAACTCCAGAACGCACGAACCGATTTCCACGGTTTTGCATTCGTTGGAAAGGTCTCGGGCTCCGTGAGGTTTATAGCAAAGAAAATTCGGGAAAAGGGGGTAAAACGGGATCCACGCGTACGAAGTCGCGGGCGGCCGCTAGTCCGCTAGTAAATAATATAAACTACTATTTACTGACTTAAGTAAGGACATCGTAACAGAATTGATCTGATTCAACGATAGAGTATAATCATAGTGGTCTTGCTCGAGTGGACCTACTTTCTCGCCCGCAGTCAACCAAGTAAATGCATTTTTAGTACCTACTAAGGAATATCACAGTTACAGTACAACCTGGCAGCGCAGGACCGGTCATTGTGAAAATCCTTAGGGGAGGCCTTTGTTCAGCAGTGGACGTGATTTGGCTGAAACGAACAGCCTGTTTAGAAGTAAATAGAATCAAAAATTTTGGAACAGCACAGCTCATTCATTATGATACTTATTTCTGGCAAAATAATTAGGACTTTCCTTTTGTATGGAGAGCACCACCACCAGGTCACCATAATATAGTAAACTAGTGTTTTTTCAAAATGATGGCCTCATTGTAAGTCGCATTGTGATTCATGAAGGTCAGTAAAGATAATTGTGGCTATTAAACGTTTTAGAAGCACTATTAAATGAGTGTACGCGTAATAATTAGCCATTGTTTGAATATAAGCAGTTACAATGGGCATGAACAGTCATCGGTATCGGTATAAACCACAAAATGTCAAATTCCCTGCATTGATTTTGAACCTTATTGTAAACTTTTTTGAAGCCACGATAGCCGAACGGTGAAGGGGTCGGACTGGCCGACTCCTGATCCGGGGAACGCGGGTTCGGTCCCCGCCGCCGCTCGACTATTGTGGTGAGCTCACTCGTGATCGTGATACAAGCATATTTAGCATAGTACGAGGGGCTATATAATCTTAAAAATAAAACACATTAAGTTCTACGAGTATAACTAGGTACAATCCGATTGATCTAATTGCGCACCACGCTGGAATGCGACTCTCCCTCGCACTCACCGATGTGACGTCACGGCTGCCAGGTACGCAGTTAACTCGACCGCGTTGTTTGAGTATATTGTGGTAGATTGATGTGCGGTTATATTTGTCCTACGAGTATAATTACACATTCCAAACTGTTTACCAAAAACAAAAGAGCCTCAATATGGGAATCGGACCATGACAAGTGCCATGATGTTTTTAGGTTAATATCCGACCTACATGTTCAGATATTTAGTAGGTATCATTGTCTTGGCCAAAACAATTTTAAGTAAATGATATTTTGATTGCTTTTTGTAGAAATCTTAAAAATTCAACTGGTGTTTCTCCAAAAGATATCAAAATAATGATAAAAGTGATGTGGGAGGAGTAGAATGTCTCATAATCCTCCCGTGGATGTCGTAAAAGGCGACTATGGAACAATATACAGGGTGGAAACGATAAGTGATCTCACTCGATTATTTCTAAACTATACAAGATATTGAAAAACTGGTTACTGATCCTGAAAGTGCTTGACGAGCTCTTTCAAACGGTACCAATAATCGGTTACAGAATAAACTGGAACTATCCGAAAATTCAATGTTTCCAGCTTCCATACATTTGGTAAAGTTACTAAATATTAAAAACTACACAAGATATCGCAAAACTTGTTACTGATCCTAAAAGTGCTTCACGAGCTCTATCCAACGGTATCAACAATAGCTTACAGAATAAAATTGGATCTATCCGAAAATTCAATGTTTCCATCTTCCATACATTTAGTACTATCACAGTTATGGAACTCATCTCTTGATAATATTATAGCAAAGTAAAGCCTAAAACTAATGTTTTCCACAAATAATTTTAAACAAAATGCAAGTTAAGAGTTTATTTAACCGACTTTTTAAGTTAATTATTTAACAAAAAATAAATTACACTTCTAATATTGTGTGGTTGGCATACATTTAGTATGAAAGCTAGAAACATTGAATTTTCGGATAGTTCCAGTTTATTCTGTAACCTATTATTGGTACCGTTTGAAAGAGCTCGTGAAGCACTTTCAGGATCAGTAATCAGTTTTTAAATATCTTGTATAGTTTAGAAATAATCGAGTGAGATCACTTATCGTTTCCATCCTGTATGCGAGCATCAGGCCTTCCCAACCCGTCTGGCCAGCATGGGGAGTGTAGGCCAAATCCTCCATTTGCCTCTGGTAAATTAGAGGGTCGTGCTCCTGCATTGGAGACTAAATGCCTGATTATCACGATGGACACCGCAGGGCTCACTGTTGAGTCTCGTTTTTCTATTATGTTCTTGTTTTTGTAGTCAAATACCTAACCTAACAATCACGTGAACATAATTTGCTTAATGGGATACAATTTACAAAGCTCTTAATTGACATTGAAATTTTAATGACGTCACCAAATTGATTGTACAGTCAAGATATCAAGTTACATTACTATAACACTTTATACAGAAATCGTAGGTGCGATTTTTGAACAGTTATCTGTTACGCTGGCGACTGTACACTCAGCGTCAAATAGTTGGGACACAAAGTGTCCAAAAAGTTGACAATACAACCTTATTCCAATTGTAACAAAGACGTGTTACGAACTTTTTTTTATGCATGACAAGGCAGGTCTTTGACCGCAATCGCACCTGGTGTTAAAAAATGAGATGCAGTCTAGGATGGGACAAGGGACATATCTGCCCTGTAAGTGCATATTCACTCTCGCCTTGAAAAGGCCCGGATTATAGTGTTCAGAAAATACAGCAGCAGGCAGCGAATTTTCCTAGCTGTTCGCATTATAAAAGAGTCATCGAAACGCTTAGTGCGAGCTGGTGGAATATCGACAATGTAGGGATGGTACGCTAACCTGCGTCTGGTTCCCCGGTAATGGGAGGGGGCTGTGGAATTAGGTCGTATTCCTTCGCACATTCTACGAAGTAACCGCCTCTGTGGTCTAGTGGTAAGACCACCTGCTTCAGACGCAGAGGTCCCGGGTTCGATTCCCAGTGGGGGCAGATTTTTCTGTTCGGTTTGGTTGGTGGTAGGGCTTCTTCTAAGTCCGCCTGGCTAGCTACCATCTTACCTAAGTCTGTCGCCATAACAACAATGTTAACAGCATTATTGTGTTCCGGCAGTTAGAGGTAAGATAGCCAGTTCCTTCGTGGTTGAGGATTCCGGGTGAAACTTGCTTCCACCTTCGGCCTGATTGTCACTTACCATCAGGTGAGATACAGGCCAAGAGCTTCCTCGTCGTTAACTTATTGCCTTCTTTGAATGTCACGAACTATTTGACGCTGACTGTACACTAAACGTTGTAACAGTTTCGTCTATCAGCCATCTTAAACCCGTTATTTGTTGTAAAACGACTGGTTGTAATGCCATTGTTTTAAAGATTGTTTTTGGGTGACAATTTCGAGTTACGCTCCGAAACGCTGTCGCATTGAGTGGGCATGCAATTATAGTCGCTATTCGGGTTAACTTACGGGTGTTGTCTTTATGTATTTGGAATATCTAAATTATATCTTTTGTCTTCAAGGAATTCATTTAAACGAAAATAGTAATTATGTATAGGTTTACATCCTAAAGCCAAACAAACTTTGAAATGCGGAAGCGAGAATTAAAAAGGTACAGTTTCTATGTTTTATCTCAGAACTCTGTAATTTTTCAAACCAATTTATAAAAATACGATCCCGAGCTAGTCTCATTTAAATTGTATCAAATTATTTATTTGTATTTTAGTTCAGAAACTGTCCTAACCTCATTTTTTTTTAAATACGAGTCAAATGAAACTGTCTCAAATGAAAGTTAACAGTTTATTGTTAACAAATGGTTTTCATTGGGACTGAACAATAAATGGCACCGAAAACTTACTATTTTTCAACATTTGTTTTAATATTATGAGCCTAGGGTAACACAAACAAAGAATCTGTGTGGGCAGAAATGTAGGATCAATGACACTGAGCCGTGTGATTTTTAGATAGCTCATGTCATTTCTATACAATTTTTACGACGTCCATGTCAACGAACTAAGAATCGTGACAATATGGTTCACTAGCAGAAAATAGCAAAGTGTATAATTTTACTCCAGGGTTCGGTATCCAAAGGGTACCAAAGTAACTCTTATCATCATCAGGTCATTCAATCTCCACTTAATTCCTTCGATTCAGCTAAATGACGTCCACTGCTGGACAAAGGCCTCCCCAAGGATTTCCACAACCACCGGTCATGCGCTGCCCGCATCCAGGTACTTCCCGCGACCTTCACCAGATCGTCGGTCCACCTAGTGGGAGGCCTGTCTACACTACGTCTTCCATTTGAGAAGTTTTTTGCCCTAACGGCCACCAATCTCTACTGCTGGAGTACGATCCTCTTCCAATTTACCAGAGGCAGTTAAATGATAGGTATTTGATCTACTCTTATTGTTGCACCATCGTCAAAGTCCATGCATAAAAAACGCCGGTTATCGCTATAGTTACGGTAAAAGTTAGGTGGTGCAACTCAGACTTAAAAGTAGAGTTGTACAATTTTCGGCTGTATTTTTTTCAGTTACTACTTAGGTAGGTATATGAAATTATCAAAAACACTTACAATAGGTACAATTTAAAATTAATAATTGAAAAATAATATGTTTTTTCTTCGTACAAAGCTGAAAAGGAACTATTTCACATAATTTTATTCCTTTCAAATATTATTGACTCCTGCGAGACATATAAATCATACTTGTTACTTGTATTACCTAAAATGTACCTAACTATGCATTGGTATGATATATTCACGACTGCATAATGATTCTTATGCAGTGGTAATATAAGTTGTTTTTCAGCAAAATTGTTTAGATTATGTGCTGTGAACTCTTCATTCTTAAATTACAGTTATTCGGAAGTAGAAAGTAAATATTCTTATTATTGTTTTGTTTTTTTATTATATTTTTATTATTGTTTTGTTTATTACTTTTCAGTTTACTTCAAGAAAAAATAAATGAAAAATTCCGAATGAAATATTTACCAATAATTGAGTTATATTTTAACTGGCAGTTTTTATACATTTTGTAATCAACTGTCTACTTTTTAGGTTCATATTGTGGTACAGGCAGGTTTGGCATCGTGACGTATTTAACATTTCCTAACTAAACAGTTAAAATAATTATAATTTTAACTTTACTGCCTAAAAATCCTTGCTTTTATCACATGAGTAAAGAAACTCATGTGCTTTTATTGAACATGTTGCATGTTTCAATGTTCATGTTCTTCAATCTACACTAAACTTATAAAGAGGGAAGATTTAATGGTTTGTAATGTATAGGCGTGGCGGTGCACATAGCTCGTAGAGACGATGGCCGTTGGGGCAGAAAAGTTCTCGAGTGGCGACCACGGGCTGGAAGACGTAGCGTGGGCAGGCCTCCTACTAGGTGGACCGGCCATCTGGTGAAGGTCGCGGGAAGAGCCTGGATGCGGGCAGCGCAGGACCGTTCATTGTGGAAAAACTTGGGGGAGGCCTTTGTCCAGCAGTGGACGTCATTTATTGGCTGAAACGAACGAATGAATAGGCTCCGAAACTGCTGGACTGATTTAAAAAATATTTCTCCATTGGAATCCTAAATTATTTCTGATGAACACAGAACAAACGAAGTTCGCCGGGGCAGCTAGTCAATTAAAAAGAGGTATTTGTAAGTTGGTCAATTTGTTTTAAAAAAATTTTCACTGTTAGAAAGCTACATTCAGGAACTGCTGGTCCAATTCGAAAAAAAATGTGTTGGATAGCCCATTTATTGAGGAAGGTTCCAGGCTATATAACATCACCCTACAGCCAATAGGGACGGAGCAGTAAAGAAAAGTGTTGCAAAAACGGGAATTATTCAAACTATTTTCACGCGTACGAAGTCGCGGGTATACGGGACTATTCCCACCTCTCGTTCCCACCACTGAGGAAGTCGCGGGTATAGTAAATCGTTTCATCCACGAAGACGCGCCCGACCAATTTTTGGTCGAGGGAAGCGCGGTTTCACTCAAGGATAATTTTAGCATGTACCAACACTCAAACATTCGCGGAAGAATGGAGGGGCGAATCTTCGTGGATGAATCTTTACAGCTAGTTCTTTCATAAAGTCCTTGCGGGCGAAGTCGCGGGCAAAAGCCATATTACACTCTACAGGATGTTGATTTCAGTGTATGGTATCCAATTGTTTTCTTTCACGTGAAGATAATTATCACTTTTGTTGGATCAAAATGACAAAGAAGCAATTTCACAGTTGATAAGCCATTGTTAGCGTCTTAGAAACCGTGGGTATTGGCTTACGTTTTGTATGTGTGGGTTGGAATCTAGACGGTTGGTTGGTGGTTTATTGGACGGTTGCAGGTTCAAGTCTAGCTAGGGGCAGTTTAAAAATATCATCGTATCCTTGCTTTACTTAATATGTATTTCTGTTTATTCAGTTTCTAATCTAGTTATTACGGCTGCTCATATAAGTACGTATATACCCCTTCTTATACAGGGTGGAATTTTGTAATGCCACCATATTGAAAATGTTTTCTTTGAGTAAAATTTTCTATCTACAGTATTAAGAGTACTTTCCCTTCAGGTGACATTATAAAATTCCACCCTGTATTGGCGCTAGAAAATTAGAAAAATATTGCTTTTATTCTAAAGACATGTTCAACATGTTACTATGTAACTCTAGTATAGAATCGAACAGATAACTTGGTTTTGAAGCAAGATAAATTGTGCAATTTGATCTATTAATCTATGCATTTTTATGCAACTATGCAAGTATTAAAATTTCCATTTAGTTTATAAAAAAGCTTGACTAGACTACTTTTTGAAACTATGAATAAAAAAATAAGGAAAAGTTTCAAATACTATATTTACCACAACAAAAAATTGTGGTCCCAACTGCCATATAAGTGGATCTATAAATATAACCCAAAACGTATCAAGTGAGTAATACGAAAAAACCTGTTCTGATGCATTCTTATAATAATATGAGTCAGTTTAATGAGTGTTTGTTGGAGCTTGAGGCTTTACCTTACTGCAGAAATGGAGGTAAAGCTTTGAGTTTTTTAATAAAAATAATTCTGTACAGAAAGAAACGAACGATATGTCCATTGCCTTTTTGATTTCTTTTATTTATCAACTTCAACAAAAGAAGATTCCTAAATTCAGTTGTTTCGGTTGTTTTGTTTATTGAAAAACGACTTTTGTGAGAGCCGCCGCATTCTACAGACAGACTTTTTATCGGCTGATAGTTTGGTCAGGCTGATCAGTAAGTATGAACAAGTACCTAATGAAAGTACGCACATTCCACCGACTTGGAATACCAAATCGATCGATTTTTTGTCATACTCGTCATTGGAATTCTCAAGTCTTTAAGATACTCTTTTAGTGAGGTAAAAAGTGATTTTTTCATTGAAATTAAAACTAAATTAATGCTATCTGTACTGCAAAGAATTTCAAAATTACCTCCAATGGCTTCAGCATCAATCTAGAGTCAAAAAGATCTTCAGACTCTATCAGTAATAATGACATGATTCCTTCCTTCTGTAATGACATTCTAAATATCTCCATATACAAGTAGTCTTGTAGCACAATAACCGTCATTTCTATCTTCGAACCACTACATCATTAGTAATTTAATAGTATAATAAGTATTAGTATTTGGTCCGCTTAATGGTCACTATGATTATGATTACATTCGGACGCAGCATTAATTCCTGAATGCACAGAATTCGTAATAGGATGTTTTTAACGCAATCAACCTACGCAGTCCAATAGTTGATAATAAACTACAATTGTATAACAATTGTCAAAGTTATCTTATCTTTCACGCAGATTATAGAATCACAATACACTCAAATAAGAATATTGTAATTAATTCGACAAGCCTTGACAGCTGTTGATTCAATATTAAACTAGTTTTTATACTTATTATAGCTTCTTTATAAAGGTCACTTTAAATTCAATATAAATTCTTGTGCTATAAAACTATTGGTAAGGAATATTGTAGAGTCAACACAAAAAGGTTACCTGTAGTTTTAGAAGCCATTTCGCGTTTTTGCAAAAAATCTTTTTTAAGTTTCACTTTAGCACTGTTCACTTGTCTGTATATTTGTTGATACTGATACTGGGACTGGGACTTACCGTGAGTATGAATTTATTAATAATACTACAGATAAATGACTTTGTATAATTTGTTTGTATAGACAGGATATCAGGCTATATTTTTGTTGTAAAAATCTATACGAATATTATAAAGCTGAAGAGTTTCTTTGCTTTAACGCGCTAATTTCAGTAACTACTGGTCCTGGATCTTTTGCCCCCAATGGGCATCGAACGCGGGACTTCAGGGTCTGAAGCAGGTCTTACCACTAGACCACAGAAGTTTCCTAGGTGTGTCTCATCTGGGAAAATAATCTTGGAATATTTGCAGCTAAGGACAAAAGAGGGGTATAGTTTTAGAGCCCACCAGTTGGTTCCACTGAAGAGAGGTCACTGTCATTTGCTGATGGCGAAGACAGTGGCGCCAACTGGTGAAGAAGCGGTATGAGGACTACCAGATTCACTAACCAGGATAGCGCCACTGTAGAGTAGGGCAGGGATGTTACGGATATGAAGTTTCGGTTATGGATACGGTTACGGATGTTAGAACAATATTATATCGGTTTCGGTTACGGTTCCGGATAGTAATCATTTCGGATTATCCGAAAGTTTCGGATAATTTCGGTTACGGATATTAGAATTTAATGGTAAAATTCAAAATGCAAGACGCTGCACGATCTCGTGTTAATGAAAAGGCGCAAATCCTGAAATTAGTTTGTTCGGAATCGAGAGTAGAATCGATTTCACTAATAAAAATTAGGGTCAAATTTAAACAAAACATATTTTAATTACGCCGTGTTTAATCGTTACTTACAGAGGTCTACGTTAACTACTAACCTACTATCCGAAAGGTCAAAACGTTTCCAGAAATGCGTAAGAAAGAGATAACAAGTGCGCGGGGCGAAAACAAAAAGAGTGAATATCTTCGTAAATAATCCGCGAAAATTAATTTTAATAATTTACATATTTCTCTTATAGTAAAAATATCCGTTCTTAACATCTCTGGAGTAGGGCCATGTCAGTCGCCAGTGCTGCCAACTGTTACTTATAAAAACGATAGCCCTCATTGAAAGACTTTCTGATATATCTTGTGTTATCATTAATTGTAATGATTCATTTATGAATGACATTAATGATTATACTGATTGGTTGCTTAATAAAATGTTTATCGTGATTGATTTCGTCATTAATTACGTTTATATGGTTTCAAAAAAGGTTAAGGAGAAATGTTGTATAATTATGTGTAGTTCGAGCAATATTTAAATAAGTAGGGTAGTATTTATTATATTGCACTTCTTAATAGTCTTGCTGTTATTTTTACATTGGTAATGTCAACGAATAACTGATACACAATTATTATTGGCCTAGTAATTTGAGTAATCAATGAGACCGTTCAGTTTATAATTTTTTTATATTGAACCTATTTTTATTATAATCTTTTGTGCAATATTGCGTATTGCAAAGAAGTATTCTATGTAGAGTTTTTAATTATTAGTAGGTCGTTTCGATTTAAATCCCATTTTTAGGATAGCGTTATTTCAAAAATATCTGTACTTTTCAGTTTCATTTCACTATTTTTAGAGTTTCTAAATACAAAGTCAAAATTATGATTATTTATTTATCAGGACCACTAATAGGTACAAGGAACATAAAAACTAAATAAATGATGAGTAAAATGACTGATAGATATTATGTGCATGTTAATTAGCACATTAACTATAGGCGACTCACAAAAAACTTGAATTTCTAATGACAAATATTCGATGGAATTTATAGTGTTAAGTAGAGTTTAGTATTGTTGAGAAAACTAGTCTTCTTAATTGTATTGAATTAATACTTTTTTTACTAAACTGTAGCGTGAAGTTATGCAGAAAAAAGCGTCGGTGCATTCTCGTGCACTTTCTCTTTGCAATGTTTCATGTAGTCTTTCTTAGTTCACAAGGTAGAAGCTATCTTTAGATTTATAATAAAACCTTTCACTTACCTCCCAAGGTCTGGCCGTCCAAAACCGACGCCATGGCGCAAACAACGAAAAATAACAGAATTTCCCTTCGCGCCATTTTGTTCAACTGTCACTTTTCCAACAAAGAGTTCTTAACCTCTTTATTCCATAAAAAACAAACTTAAACCTCTTTTAAAATGTCAAAAGGAACTTCAATTCAAATTTTTAAAATCGAAATTCGAATTTGAATTTGGAATACGTCGTCGCGCTACCGCGACATTACCGACTGTGGTTATTTGACATTTGCAGCACGTTTCACCGGATCTTTGTAGAGTCAAACCTCATTGGATTATCAACTCTAATTCTACTCCAATAGAACACAAAATAGTTTTAAGAGAAGTCGATTGACCGGTTGAGATATTCCTTCCATGTAATCGTGAGATAATGAATCGTAACGGTAATGATATAAAGTTTAATTTGAACTGGCGTAACGAATGAACTGGTTTTGTTTAACCGTTCGCATGAACAGTATTGCAATTTATTTGTGGTAATAATTAACTTTAATACTTAAAATATTTCTTGGCTTTTTATTTATAAACAGGAAGTTACGAAATTGTACTACATTAATTTAATTTAATGTGACTAGCAAACTGAAAACGTTATTATTATGTTAACCATAGTAAATGTTTAAGTAGAATAATTTGTATCCAAATAATACTACAATAATTAATCTTAAGGAAACTAGTTGAATAAAAACTAATATTATAAATTCGAAAGCTTGTCTGTCTATAATTTTTTGAAACTCAAACAATCTTGATACATTTTGGTTAAGAAAGAGATCTAAATATAATCTAGAAGAAGGATTTATGTCACATTTTTCTCAAAATAAGTGAAATAGGGATGAAAATTATCAAAATATTTCACAAGTAGGGATCTGAAAATACATAGCTGATTTTGAGATTTTTTTTTGTAACAATTGTTTGAATGTGGGATTATTAAGCAGACTTTCTGAGACAGACCGAAAAATAAGCGGTCCAAGCCACGGGCAGGAGTTAGTATGTAGATGTGATGTGCATAAACTTATCTTTGACTAGCGGCCGCCCGCGACTTCGTACGCGTGGATCCCGTTTTGCCCAATTAGGGGAGGAGTTTCGTAAAATCCTTTCTTAGCGGATGCCTGCGTCATAACATCTACCTGCGTGCCAAATTTCAGCCCGATCCGTCCAGTGGTTTGGGCTGTGCGTTGATAGATCACTATGTCAGTCAGTCAGTCACCTTTGAGTTTTTAGATTGCAAAATGAAAAATTAAACTACAGTTAGTGATTTTTCAGTGTGTACAAATTGTAACATTATGCACAATAAACTTATTTGTATTTAGGTATAACCCAATCGAGCTAACTGCGTTGTGTTGTGTTCCGGCAGTTAGAGGTAAGATAGCCAGTTCCTACGTGGTTGAGGATTCCGGGTGAAGCTCGCTTCCACCTTCGCTTCGGCCTGATCGTCACTGATACAGGCCAAGAGCTTCCTCGTTGTGGATAAAAAAAAGATAAACTGCGCACCTGGCTGGAATGCGACTCTACCTCCCACTTATCCGAACACCTCCCCGCGTTCGCCCCGTCTACCAGAGTCGATGTGACGTCACAACTGTCAGGTGCGCAGTTAACTCGATTCGAATCGTAGATAATGTAGTTTGTGACCCAGGGAAAAACAAGATATTAACGCCCGTATTGACAAACATTACTATGAGGTCTCACAGTGCGCGTGGATGCACAAGGTGACACACGAACCAATCACAGAGCTCTATTCAACGCTGTGCGTTCGATTTATTGCTTCACAACCAAGCATCGTTTGTGAATACACGCCTTAAGTATTCTAGCAACGTCTGTTTAGGCCATTGGTTCCCAAACTTATTTGAGACGCGTTCCTTTTCGACCATACAAAAAATTCCGCGCCCCCCTCCTCCAGTCAAGATTATTTATTGGTCGCATCGAGCAGTCTGGAATGCATTCTCTCAGCGGTCGCAGGTTTTTTATACTTAAGGCCGGGTAGCAGAGAAAATGGCGAAAATGAGGTTTTCATTTTTCATTTTTGAGGTACTAAACAGTAAAATTAAAGGCTAAGATTTTTATTGGGCATAGTTGAGGATATTTTCTAGGGCTATTAACGGATGGAAACACGATTTGATGATTTTGACTCGATAGAATAAATTCCCAAAGTTACCTCTATTCGTTTTCTATTTATGGTTTTATTTTTAAATTAAGCGATTTGAGATTCTAATTCTTTTACTAAACTAAAGTTCAGAAATAACTTGAGGGCTTTTAACGGATGAAATTTTTATATTGCGTCTTATTTAGTTACAATGTTAAAAAATGTGGAAAAAATCGTCCATGACGGCTTGAACAATCTCAATCAGTCGCGCGGTGGCGCTTACGGAGGACGGACGCGTGTCAGTTTTTTGGCCGTGACAGTTCGCGATTTGTCAATATTTTTGACAATGATGACTTTGATGAGTCACAGTATAATAATATCAGTGTTACTGGAGAAAGCTTAAATTTTTGATAATTAAGAATTATCAATTTTGTCTACCTATTGAAATTTAAATCGTTCGCATCCTTTTAAACGAAGACTCTACTCATGATACATAGTACATTCCTCAAATATGAGACAAAACCAAAGAGTTAAAATTTCATTTTAATAGTACCTACATACAATCGTCTTACACTCTTTAGAAGAGCACACTGACACAAATAAATAATAAAAAATACTGTCTAAGGTCTGTAGCTAAAGGTCTAAGCTGTAAGATAGAAGAATCTTCTAGCCAAAAAGATGGCAGATGCAGCAGATATCAACGGATTTAAAACTGGAGTTCATGTGACTCCTTGTAGACTTGAGTGTCTAGAGCGTCCCTTCCTCCACCATGCGTAAGAATTTTCACAAAAATACTGTCTAAGGTCTGTAGCTAAAGGTCTACGCTGCAAGATGGAAGAATCTTCTAACCAAAAAGATGGCAGATGCAGCAGATGTCAACGGATTTAAAACTGGAGTTGATGTATGGAACGGTCGCTTTTTTGTAACCTTTATAATTTGGTCGGCTTATAGAAGAATTCCTGATATTTTTTTGCAGTTCGATAACTTTATTATAAGTCGTAATATAAAGCTGAAATTAACAGGATAGCTTATTCAAGGAACATTTTAATATGTCCATTGTATGCCATGTTCCCTTGTTATAAGGGAATCGCGTATTCGGCCACGAAAGTAAGACTGTTAAAATAAATTAGATTTCTTGAAATCTCTCTTTTGCGCAAAGCCACATCATTTATATTTACTGTGGTTATAAAGGTGTACCAAGGGTATATTCATTTTTTATTCGATTGTAAGAGTACTGGTTTACTCACAAATCCGTTTTATCTGAATTTCGAAATCTTTTAATTACACTGGTGTTTATCATTCAAATCAATGACTAATGTTTGAACTAATTTAGACATATCAAGGTCTATCATTGGTATTTTTTTCAAACTTCTGCGTTGAGCTATTTACGAGATCTGGGACATCACAAAACATCACCCCAGCAAAATTCTAAATAACTTGAGAACCGGAACACGAACAAATTTTGCTATTCGTGGACAAATTACTACGCAACAAGAGCTATCTATCCATGTATTTGGTTCTAGGATAGAACGACTTTAAAAAAAAAAAAATTGCCAGGGTAATGTTTGAAACGTTACCCCAGCAAAATCTGTTTTTTCCTAATAACTTTAAAACTATAATTTGAACGAATTTTTCTATTAGTGGACAAATTTCTGCTCACGATGGACTAATTATCTGCTATACTCTCGACTCTCTAAAGCACAACATTTATAAAAATTTTGCTGCGGTAATGCACTCCAGGTAACCGTGTGTGATGCTCATTGCTTATACTGATTTTCGATACAGAGCCCCGTACATACGTTATATATAAATTATGGAAAGAAAACACCCAGACCAATACAAACAAATATGTATGCAATTTTAGTATGATATTTTTATTTATTAATAAACAAAAAGACTGAACAAAATTGATGCATGTACTGATTAATGTAATTAACCTCATGCAAAGTTTCGTGAATTGCAACAACTATAATTTATTATCCAAGCTCTAAATAATCAATAAAATTTTCCAATCTCTCAAGCTCCCGGAGATCTACCGATAGGTCGGGTGACGTAATCTTGAAATTCTTTTAGCCGGCGCGGAACTTCCGGAAGGTCGGGTGACGCCACGCCTCTTTGAACCGTGTTTACTTTGGCAGTTATATTCTATATTTATTCGATTCTAAAATATATTCCCAAAAATTTTGAAAGTTGTTTTAATTTGTATCACTTGGATATGATTTGTATTAGAAAGTGCTGTGAGTGTGACGCTTGAACGGAAGGAAGTCAACCTAACCTAACCAACTGCGTATTTCTATACTGTGTAGCCGCGAGAGCTCTTTGGCGCGCTGTCTTCGGCGAAGTATTGCGCGCGCAGATTTTGACAGCGCGAAATACCTACTTTAGCAGAAATACCAAGCCTTAAGTACACAGATGGCCCGCGCCTCCCTTTAAAGATCTTTGCGCCTCCCTGGGGGGCGCGCCCCCCACTTTGGGAACCAATGGCTTAGGTACTCTGTGTTGAAATCTAATGCATTCTTTTTTAGTATAGGTGGATTTAATGACTGCTTTTAGGGCATCATTAGCGATTTTATTTTGACCTCTAATGATTTTTTATAATAAATTACATTAGTAAATTGTGTAATTATGTTGCTCGTGGGTTATCGTGTACGAATAATAAGTATCTAGGTATTTAATGAAAAAATGTAGAGGTATGTTTAAATTGGTAAAGTCAGCATCGAATGGTTCGTGACACCCAAAGTGGCTAAAAAGTTGACAAAACAACCTTATTCATTTTTCAACCTTATTCCAATTAGATTTCAACCAAACTGTGGAATGGACTGTCGTCTACGGTGTTTCCGGACAGATACGACCTGCAAGCTTTCAAGAAGAGAGCGTATCTTCACCTTAAAGGCCGACAACGCACCTGTAACGCCCCTGGGTCTGCGGGTGTCTATGGGCGACGGTAATCACTTACCATCAGGTGATCCGTCTGCTCGTTTGCCTCCTGTCACATAAAAAAAAAATCCAATTGTAACAAAGACGTGTTGCGAACTTTTTGGCGATTCCGTGGAGGGTAGTTGAACGGGAAGCGTGGTCGATCTGTTTTAATGGTTTCAATTTATTATTTAATGGACTTTAGTGTACAAATTTGGTGTTATTTTGTGTTCTAAAGTGCAGTGAAGTGATAAATTATAAAAAACATTGAAATACTTCGAATTTGAGCGCGCATCGAGTGGGTTGTCGTATGAACAACCCGCTTTGGACCCGGTGGCGTCCCGAAACCTGCTTACGGGCATACTTAACTCCACGGAATCCATGAAAAATCAATAGAACTGAAACACCAACGTTCTATTGATAACTATGTCAATATTTTTCACTCGACATTGGCAGAAATAAACCTCCCAGAGAGGTTTGGTTGCCACAAATATAAAAAAAAAAAGCTTTTTGGCTACTTTGTCTATTTGACGCTGACTGTACCTAGTCCTACATACTAGTGTCACACTAGTGTCTTCACTGAAGATCTGAAGATTCTTCAGATAGCTATGTCCCCTAGATGGGGCAGAGGGCATCTACAACAGTCCTGCACTGCGTTCGGTCTTGAGCTTCGCGTTTGAACTTTCTCGCTCCAAGTCTTGCCGATTTTCTTCGCCTCGTCTGCTACAGTGCGCCGCCAAGTTTTCTTAAGCTACGCCTGCCTTTAAATCCTCCCAAACTAAAGAACGAATAACAAGATATGCAATTTTTTTTTATGCATTACTAGCGACCCGCCTCGGTTTTACCCGGGAACTAAGTATACCTACTTAAAAACCTTCCTCTTAAATCACTATCTATTAAAAAACGCATCAAAATCCGTTGCGTAATTTTAAAGATCTAAGCATTAGGGACAGACAGAGGCAAGCGACTTTGTTTTTTAGTGACAAGGCATGTAGTTATTTGACCGCAATCGCACTCATGTTAAGTGGGATGCAGTCTAGGCTGGTACATATCTGCCCTGTAAGTTCCTATTCACTCTCGCCTTGAAAAGGCCGGATTATAGTGTTCAAGAAAGACATCAGCATTCTGGTTTTTTCTCTCCTTACACAAGAATTATCGACCAAGATTGTCACAAAGTCATATGAGTGCGCTATTTCTTAATTGTTTGTACAATTAGTTACTCATTCCATCGTCACCGGTGATACAGTTGACTATCTACCGATTGTCCTTCATAATTACTATAATTGGTATTGTATTGACCTTTCTTGTGTTATTTTTCTAGTTTATTGTCAGCATAGGCAGAGCTTAGCGGGAAGTGGTGTTTTCTTCTTCTTATCTTATATTTAGCCAGTGCAAAGTCAAAGATATTACAAGTACCTACATAATGAAAAAAAATATCGTTTACCGCGTTTGTCTGTCTATCCGTTTAGTAAAATTACTAAACAGATTTTTTAAAATAACTTGAAAAATCCTAACTGCCTGCCTAGATCAGGAGGCGACTCTACGCCAAAAAAATTTAATTACTAAACGGATTTTGATGCGGTTTTCAGCATTGAGTCATTCATGAGGAAGTTCACGCGGCCGAAGCCGCGGGGAAAAGCTAGTAAGGTTATGGAATTCAATTTGATTGGATTCGCCTTAAATATTACGTATGAAATGAAACACCCAAAGACATTTTCTTATTTAATTTTACAACAATTGCACAAAACAATAAATAAATGAATAAATAAAACTTTACAAGAGATCAATATTTAGCCAAGATTACAAAACGGCAAGTGAAGCTGCAGTCTACAACTATTTTTACAAACATTAAATTGAACAAAAATTAAAACCCACTTCGATACAGGAAGATCTTAAAAATTTTGAAGGTATTCTACGAAAACTACCTCTTTTTCACCGACAATCACTTAAATAATATTCCTATAGGTAGGTAACCCTTTTGTGAAATTATCAAAGTTTAGTCAAAGTTAAGACACAAGGGAAAAAAGTACCCCTTAAGTTGAACACAGCTCAATATTTCATTTCGTGACAATACATAAACGCTATTAGGTTCGTTCGTTCGTTTCAGCCAAATGACGTCCACTGCTCTCTTTCTATGATCTGAGACTGCTTGACAAAGGCTTTCAATTATGAACGGTCTTGCGCTGCCCGCATTCAGGTTCTTCTCGCGACCTTTACCAGATCGTCGGTCCACCTAGTAGGAGGCCTGCTCACGCTACGTCTTTCAGCCCGTGGTCGCCCGAGAACTTTTTGCCCCAACGGCCATCGTCTCTACGAATGTCGGTCACTTTGTCAAGTTTGGAAACTGGATGCGGGCAGCGCAGGACCATTCATTGTGGAAAACCTTGGGGGAGGCCTTTGTCAAGCAGTGGACGTCATTTGGCTGAAACGAACGAACTAATCGATTGTGGGAAACATTTTAGTCTAGGGCTCAGGTCTAGAGGATGCCTACATAGGGGTTTGTCGATGAAAACAGTCATAGTTCTCTCACTTTTATGCTGTCTAAAACTTTTTGTACCTACGCATTCGATGCTAAAATACATCAGTATCCATACTATTATTACTAGGTATTATAAATGCGAACGTTTGACGTGACGCTTCGGAACGGAATCGATTTCATAATAGCGTTTGATTCAGTAAGGCCCAGAACAGACGGTGAAACGCAACTGCAACTGCTAGTTACTTTTGAGTTGCATCTAAGTTCTGCCATAGCGTCCGTTGAGAGACCACACATGACACGACCAGTTTGAAACTTTCAGTTTCAGTTACATTCATAAGAATCATCGGAAAGTTGCAGTTTCGTTGCAGTTGCGTTTCACCGTCTGTTCTTGGCCTAAGTGTAGTGATGGCTTCTGACGTGTCGTATAATGTATGAAACCGATTCCGTTCTGATGCGTCACGTCACAACAAAGTTAATTAGGGCCTTTTTCATCTAAAAAAAGATCATTGCAAAATTACAAATCTTCCCTAGGCAGTTGCCTATTCTGTATAATCCGAAAAAGTCCGGCCCTAAGGCCTTTTAGGCCCTGATCCCCAATTTTTTTCTAGTATTCACCACATAACTGCTAGAAGGTGATATGACGCCTTTAATCCAGTGCCACATAGAACACACTTTATTATGCACCTAAGTTCACCTAACACAAGAAAATAAATACAAAAGAGACGGCACACTATAGGCGGTCTTAACGCTTTAAAGTGATCTCTTCCAGACGATTTTCCGGTTAGCTGTTATTTGCCGATACCCTACCCTAAGGCCTGGTTTCCACCAAGGCAGAGCGGAGCGGAACAGAGCTAAGAAGTGTCAGACCGTCAAATTTTTGTGCGGAGCGGAGAGATGTGGAAATAATGAAATCTGATTGGTTATTCAAATCACTTCTCCGCTCCACTCCGTCTTGGCTGAAACCGGGCCTAAGTTTGTTTTATTTTGCCCTAATAGTCCACCACGTAGTTGCTAGAAGGTGATATGACGCCTTTAATCCATCCAGCTGTGACTTTAACATTATGGTAGATGCCAGGCTGGTGGTCGACTCCACACCCGAAGCCAGCTGACGTGATGCCGACCAGGTAGTATCGACCGTTGTCCATCACTATGAGGGGGCCACCGGAGTCTCCTGTTGGAAAATATGGTTAGGATCCAGTTTCAGTTTTAAATGACTTGGAAAAATGGAATTGCTTAAGGTGGGAATCGATTATCGAAACCTTTGCTGGGAAAGTGCTCTAATCGCTGATAAATAATTAATCTTGATGTGTGCATTATTACCAAATATTTTAAGTTTTTATAGGTATTTTTAGGACTTTCATTTGCAAGACCGCACACAAGGATTTGCTAGACTGGATGAGTTCTGCAGTCTGCGATCAGGGGAAAGTGTGCAGTCTTCATCATGTATGAACTTGAACAATATTCATCATCATCATCATCATTTCAGCCATAGTCCACTGCTGAACATAGGCCTCCCCCAACAACATTGTCGGTCTCTATACATTTTGTACTGATGTGACTTGACCGAGCGAGCATGAGCCAAGGACGCAAACTGCGTTCATTTTGTAGACCGTAGAACGCATTCAGTGTGACAAACCGCATCTCACTTAACACCAGGTGCGATTGCAGTCAAATACCTGCCTTGTCATGCATAAAAAATACTTAGCTAAAACAGACGGCTAACGTCGGGCTCAAAAACGTCTTATTTGAAAGAGCTCTTAGAAGGTTGAGTAAAAGGCATATTTACCCAAGCAAGCGTCCTGATGGCCATCAGAGTGACCAGCGCATATCATCTCCGAGTGGATCTCGACGGAAATCTGCTTGCTCTGGTGCCAGGTGATGCACTGCTCTTTGCCTGAAACAATAAAAACAGTCATTTTTCATTCTATACTAATATTTATGGCAGAATTAACGCCAAAATGCTAGCATCCATCTTCGTCCATCTTGCGATGACCTTTGTCTTCCCCTTCAGTTCGATATCCCCTTTGGTCAGGCAGATGGGGAAGATGTGGCTGTGCATATTAGTGACACGCCAAAACATGATATTACGAGTTGGATAACCCCATCCAACTAGAGTGTAGAGGAGTTTATAAAATGAGCTGCAGTCACAAATCATTCGAATCACAATGGGTCATTATTTTGGACACCAATTTTTTACCACTATTTTGATTTAATGACATCAGATTCAACATCACCTGATGATTGGACACTAACCAATGGAATAATCACACTATCACGATCATTTTCAGCAGAAATTAAGCAACTTCTTAATTATAAACGCAGTGGGGCGTATCTCGTGTTCGGTCTACCTACAACCTCCTAACAAAAAGTGATACTTACTGAGTATAGGCACAGTCGCAGCCCTCAGCAAATTAGTCCCAGTATGACTGTTACTCGCATCCGTCTTCCCCCACCCCGCGATCACGCCCGCTCTCCCCCTTAGCTCGATGTCCCCTTCAGGCAGGCAGATGGGGAGAATGTGGCTCATATAGGTGATGGGGCGGGACAGTTTGAGAAGAGCGATGTCGTAGCGGTCCGGCTGCGTCATGCGGAATTGGAAGAGGGGGTGTAGGATCTTCTGGACTACGCTGGAATGGAGAAAGATTTTGTGAAGTAAAAATGTTGACACTAAAGCCCGGTTCGTGAGCACGTAGAATTTTGTCCAATGACCCCAAGCTACCCATCCTTATCGCTCTGTTGTACGAGGTCTCGAGATTGGAGTTTTAAAAAACAGTTTGTTAAGTATTTAAAGTTTATTCACTTTTTAAACATTGATTTTAAAGACAACCCGTTGCAGCAAGCTCTCAAACCGAACTAAACTTTACAGTGGGGTCTCTGGCGCTCCCATAGTTTAGAAACGCTGACTCGGCGCGACAGCGGCGGGTCAGCCTTATTCTATACAAAGACCGGGTATAACAGCCCCCGGGGAAAAAGAAACTTCGGGAATAGAACCCGAAGTTTAAGAAAATCTATTTTAAACTATTTCCCTCAATCTGGGAGAGCTAACCTGTTTTGAGGTTGCTTCCTTGGGTGTTACCTCAGTGAGGGTTTCTAAAGCAATATCATTAATTTCTTGTAATTCTACGTTTTTTCTTGTTTTTAATGAGTTTAAGATGCTGCGGCGGGTTTTTACAAAAATAAAGATCTTAAAAACTATAAAACATATAACAATGGTGAGTATGACTATGGTAAATATTGAATAATGTGTGTTATATTTTATAAAATGTGGTTGATTGATAATTTCTTCTGTTTTGTTTACAATAAAGCTTGAATACTGTTTATAATTTCTAAGATACTCTAAATCAAAATTTTCAATTTTATTGTTATTTAATTTTAACAATTTATCTGTTATATTTATGTTGCAACATGCATCCTGGGCAATATTAAAAGTGGGTTGTTCTATATGTATAGTTACATTTAAAATGTTGTATTTAGGAATAAGTTTTGTATCTTTACAATATGCTGTGCAATTACTGGGTATGTTTAGTATTCCTGTACCTGCTATGTTTAAAACAGTTATTTCTAGGTTAATACAGTCTATAAATAATTTTGATGGATTGGATTGAACATAAATCCAATGATTACGCAACAATGGAATCCAAACATCTATGTTTCCATTAAGTACCTTTGTTTCACACTGTATTGGGGGTCCGCTTAATACTTTCGTTAACACTTCACTTTCACACGTTATACGGGCACTGGGTGTGTATGTGTTCATTATATCACAAATGTATGTTTCAGAACTTATCACTCTGCAGTCGGTTAAGCTGTCCAGGGTGCAGTACCGGGATTTATCCTTGGTCATTGCTATGTACTTAGTGCTAGGTATAATAGTGGCATATGATTTCACTGTTCCGACATCATGAGGTGTCGGTAGTGGAACGTTGTTATATAAAGAATAGGTTTCTGGGGTCACCAGGGTTATATGTAATATAAACATTATTTTACTTCTAAAATAGTAACAAGACAATTTTGACGCGCTAATTATGGCGTGAATAAATTCTAAATCTAAACTTACAGGTAATCTTAAATTGTTGGGAAAATGTCTATAGCTCTTGGCAAGCTCGTGATACAATTTTGGCGGTGTTATAACTGATGGGTGTAAAACGTTTTGACTGCAAAAGAGGATAGAGTTTGTAATGTCTTCCAGCCGGAAGGACATTGTTAGGATCGCGGAGTCTAATATGTTAAAGGCTGTGTTGAGTTCGGATGAGATGGCTATCTCTTGTGATGCGGTAGTTAGATTATTTAGGTTCGCGATGAGCTTGTCAATAGCTATTTGGAAACTGGCTTCGTTAATTCTGATTTTCTCTAAGGTCTTATTCTGAGCTATTAAGGTGGAAGTGGTTATTAAGATATTCTGTTTAATTAAGGAGGCCAATTTCTTTTCATTTTCTTGGACGGTGCTTAGGGCATTATCATATCTAATGGCATCGTCTTCAGTCAGAGTCCCGAACAACTGTTTAAGGGCTGAGCCAATGCCTCCAAACCAGGCAGATCTTTTACTTCTTTGTGAGAGAAGATGGGACAGAGAGTCATATTCCTCTGTAATATCTTGATACCTCGTGTAGAGGGGTCCTAAAATGTTTTCGCATTCTTGTTCGCTATGGATTTTACTTACTTTACATATAGAATTTACTTTATTTATCATAATTTTTAAATTTTGAATTTGTGGGCCTACGTAGGAAACATCTATAGGGGCTAAAACATTCAGATATCCACCATTTATTTTCAGTTCACCTACGTAGTCGAAATATATTCCTGGGCTTGCGTTGATCGGTTGGACATAGTCCGGTCTCACTTGCGTTAATAGGCTGAAATGTAAAAACGTATTTGAGATTACCTATCTAAACTTATTTAACTAAATATTCTAAAACTAAGAGTGAACCATTGGTTCTAAAAATAGCCTACATTCTTATTCTAACTGTATGCCGCTTATCAGAGGCTGGAACAGGGCATTGTTTATACTTGCAACTTTGTAAGGAGTAGTGTCGTGATCGATTCGCTTGGATGGTTTTATGCAGTAAGTAAGTATAGAGTTGGTAAGTATTTATTTTATTAAGTTTTTATTTATTAGAATTAGTTTTTTAGATTAATTATTTTATTTATTTATTTTTATTTTACAGGTGCGGTGCGACATTAGCTGGTTTGATTTGGTCAAAATGGTGGGTTACATGGCGTCTATTTATTAGCAGTGTAGCTGTGTGGTTGCTGTTGACTTTTATTATTTTATATGGACCTTTCCAGAGGGGAGACAGGGCTTTTCGTAGCCTGAGGTGGTTTTTGAGGTATACGTAATCACCTACTTTGTAGCTCGGTGGAGGTTTGGAATGGGAATCGTAATAGGTTTTTGAGGTTTCTTTGGATTTAAGGATATTTTCTCGAGCCTTTTCGCGAGTATACTTGAATTTGTGTTGGAGCATTTTAGTGTAATCGGAATAAGTGGTACCAGGGCCACTTTCGTAGACTGAATTTGGGATCAATGGTTTATGACCAAACACTAACTCGTAAGGAGTGAATTTAGTGGATGAATGAACTGTTGTGTTATACGTGTGCATGGCAGTGTAGACGTAAGTGGGCCAATTATCTTGATTTGCGTTAACGAAGGACTTGAGATATTCTTTAAGTGTGGAATGACTGCGTTCTAGCGCGCCTTGTGTTTGAGGATGATACGGGGATGACCAAAGTTGTTTGATCTTGAGGAATTGGCATGTGGTTTTGAAGAGGTCGGATGTGAAGTTAGTGCCTTGATCAGTTAGGATTTGTTTGGGAATTCCGAATAGGGAAATGAAGTGGATGAGACAGTCACTGGTTTCTTCAGCTGTGGTGCTGCGTATTGGATAAGCTACAGAGTACTTGGTTAGGTCGTCTTGGAGAGTGAGAATGTATTTGAGTTTAGCAGGGCCTGATTCAGGGAGAGGACCGACGATGTCTAATGTTGCGCGTTGGAATGGTGCGGTTGATGTAGTAGTTATTTCCATAGGGGCTCTATGTATTTGTCTTAGAGCTTTATTTTCTTGACACAGTGTGCACTCTTTTACATATTCCTCTATATCACTTCGCATGTTTTTCCAGTAAAATTGTTCTCGAATTCTGTTATACATACGGACTGAGCCTAAATGACCGGCAGTGGGAATGTCGTGATTTTCGCGGAGGATTTTGGATCTTTCACTTAGGGTTGGAAATATTATTCTGTTTAGGTAAATATGGATTGAGACATTAGTATCATGGAATATGTAAGCGAGGATATTGTAGATTTTGGTATAGGAATGGTGATCAAATGGGTTTTTGAAATCGGATATAGCGATGTCAGTTATTTCTTTGTTCTTAAGGATTTCTTCTTTTGTATGTTTAAGGGTATTGAATATATCGGGATAGGATGATTCATCGAAATGGTGTACTTTAGTGAAAATTAGGAATATAGACTTGTTTGCGTGATCTAGTTTTTGGTAGGAGAATAGTTCTTTTTCAGAATTTAGGATATCGTCTTTGTTTTCGGAATTTGAAAGGATTTCTTCGATATAGGGATTTGAATCATCAAGATCTAGGGATGTAGGAATTATGATAATCTTGTAAGGGGACTTAAGTAGGTTTTCGTTGTGTTCGATTATTTCAGTGTTAGAATTGAATTCTTTATTAGAAATAGATTTTAGAAATTTGGAGTATTCCTTTGAAGATGCGGTATTGGATACTGGTTCAGAGTTAGTTGTATCTTCGGTGATGAGTGGATTTTGTAGATTTTCAGAAACCGGAGGAGATTGAGGATTCAGTGAGGATTCAAAATTAAGCAGGTCATCTAAGTTAAATGGAGATTGGGGATTCAGAGGATTTTGCAGTAGAGGTGATTCTTGGAGATTCAGTGGACTTTCAGGATTCGGTGGACTTGGGAGATTCAGTGGATTATCAAGATTTAGAGGATTTAGGAGACTCAGTGATTCGTCAGGATTCAGAGGAGATGAAATTGTAATGTCGTCGAAGTTGAGATTTAAGTCTTGACTTTGAGGACTGAAATCGATTGGACCGAGGTCTGTAAGGTCGTGGTCTGGACTTGGAAGGAATTCGTTTGGGTTTGATGTTTCGGGATCGAGATTCGGCGTAACAGGATTAGCATTTGTTGCGGGTGTAGGAAGTGGAATATTCTGGACTTCTTCAGGGATTATAGGTAGTTGTTGAGATTCTGGCTGTATAGGATTTACGGGATATCTGGAAAGAGCGTCGGCTGCGGAATTCAGTTTGCCTTTTTGATATATGATTTCGTATTCGTATTCTTCTAATTGGAGTCGCCAGCGTTGCATTTTGCTACTGGGGTCTGAATGATTAAATAGCCACTTTAATGGACGATGATCGGTGACGATGAAGAATTTTCTACCAAATAGGTACGGATGGAAGTTTTTACAACCAAATACTATTGCAAGTAATTCTTTTTCTGTTGTACTATAATTTACTTCGTTTTTGTTTAGAGTTCGTGATGAATAGGCAATGGGATGATCCTTGCCTGTGGGACCTTGGGATAGAATGGCTGAAATTGCATGGTTGGAAGCATCACATGTAAGTGTGAATGGCTTTGTGAAGTCAGGATAAATTAGGACAGGAGCGGAGACTAATTTGTCCTTTAAGGTTTCAAATGAAAGTTGTTGTTCATTGGTCCAGTCAAAGGGGACGTCCTTTTTTAACAGATTTGTGAGAGGTTTGGATAACTTGGAAAAATCAGGGATGAACCTCCTGTAATAGGATATGAGACCTAGGAATGATTTTATGTCTTTTGGACATTTTGGAACTGGAAATTCTTGTACGGATTTTGTTTTTTTAGGATCGGGTTTTAAACCGTTTTCAGTGATTATATGGCCTAAATAACCGACTTCTTTTCGTAGGAATTCGCATTTATCGGGCTGTAGTTTTAGATTAAAATTGCGGAGTTTTTGGAATACTGCTGAGATGTTGTTAATGTGTGAATTTAGGTCATGTGAATAGATAACTACGTCATCGAGGTAGACAAAACATCTTTCTCCTTGGAGGCCGGTGAGAACTGTGTTCATGAGGCGTTGGAATGTAGAAGGAGCATTTTTTAGCCCAAAAGGCATGCGGCGGAACTCAAAGTGTCCTTGTGGAACGCTGAATGCAGTTTTGCATGCGTCGGCGGAATTCATTTTGATTTGATGGAACCCTGACGCAAGGTCGAGGGTTGAAAAATATTTGGATTTACCTAATTGGTCTAAGATCTCTGTGATGTTGGGAATGGGATATGTTTCGCCAATTGTAATATCATTTAATTTACGGTAATCGATTACGATGCGCCATTTCTTTTGGCCGGATGCGTCGAGTTTCTTGGGAACGATCCAGATTGGAGAAGACCAAGGAGAAAGTGATGGTTGGATAATGTTTTGATCTAGCATTTTATTTATTTGAGTTTGAACTTCTTGTTTATGGACTTCGGGAAATCTGTAAGATTTGACATTGATTGGTTGTTCGGAAGTAGTTCGAATTTGATGTTCAATAGCATCAGTTGAGCTTAGTTGGTCGTTAGGTAAATGGAAAATGTCGGAATACTTTGCGCATACGTCATATAGAGCTTCAGATTCTTCGGGGTTGAGATGATCGGTTCTAAGCAGGTTTAGTACTTGGTTGGTTCGAGACAGAGTGGTGTGGTGAGGTTGTCGGTTTGAGCTATATGCAGCAGAGATAGGAAGAGGTTGGATATTTAATTTGAGATTAGGATTCAGAGTTATGGGATTATTGGAGGTGTTGGCAACGGATATGTTAATCCTTTTGTTGCTTTTTACATTGACTATGCAGTTGGCAATCAATAGGGATTCAGAGATATGTTGATCTAGTATTAGACCCTCTTTGAGGTTTGTATTCGAAACAGTGCATTCTATAATGGTTTCAGTGCGAGGTGGAATGGTATACGTTGGTTCAGAGAATTTTAGTTTTAGAATGAACGATTGGATTTTGAGTGTGCCTAAATTGTAATCGATATTGCATTCGAGACTATTGAGGAGGTCGTTGCCTATGATGCCGTCATAAGGTAGATTGATTTTGTCGACGACATGGAATTGGTATGAGATTGTTTTCGTTGATACAGGGAATAGATTCAAATTGAAATGACCTAGTGTAAGTGTGGATTCTTCGGATTCATCGATACCTTTGAGGCTTATAATTTCAGGATTCAGTGTCGGTAGGGTTTGTATTGAGTTTCTTTTTACAAGGCTTACAGCAGAACCGGTGTCGACGAGGAACGTGAGAGGATTGTCAGCGAGGGAGGTTTTGAGTATAACATAAGGTAAGTATCTTTTGTCTGTATTTTTGTTTATTTTGTATATTTTAATGTTTTCTGTTTCTTTTTTCAGGTTTGGCAGAGGACGAGACCCGGAGACAACGGATGCATAGGATATAGAAGGATTGACGGATCTCGGAGCAGTGGACTTAATTGTTTTGGATGTACACTTGCGAGCAAAAGTATGGAATCACTTACATGAAGTTGTTTCCACGCGATCTTGTGTACTAACCAATTTGTTAGTAACAAAAAAAGTAGCACCATTTTAAAGATTAAACTTTTAACTTTAAATTGATACCAAATTCATTTAAATCACTTCAGTATTTAAAAAGATATCCCGCCTAATGTGAAGAAGTAAGGAAAAAGACATGTATCAACTGTTTGATACGTCGCGAGTTGCGGCCTATTTACCCCCCATAAAAGCAAGTGTTTTCAGATTTTTGCTTTCACACGTTGATCCATACACATCTCCGCTTCTTTTGACACTTTACCTGAGATTCTACACCTTCAGAAGCAGCACAAATCGTTGCACTATTGCAAGAAGGGCTCAGCCAGCGGGCTGTCGCACATCAGCTCCACATAAGCCAGTCCTGGGTTTCGAAAGTTTTAAGACGCTTTCGGGAGACTGGTGGCTTTATCCCGAGACCAAGTTCTAAACATTGCCGGTGCACATCGCAGAGGGAAAACCGTTTTTTCATTTCAACTTCTCTACGAAATCGTCATTTGACTGGTATCGACGTCCAGCAAGAGCTCAGAAATGTTCGTAGGATAGCTGTTAGCAAGTGGACAGTTCGTCTAAGATATAAACAATAGAATTTGACTCCAAAAAGGCCTGCCACAGGCTTGAAACTGACGGCAGGTCACCGATAAGCACGCTTTCAATTTGCTCCTACACATCTCGATGGGAAGTCGAGCGAGCCACCCCCATAAGCCAATGTTTTAACGAACCAGCACTGCATAAATCGCTCCCCAGGCCGTCTAAAGACCCGACCTCTTCGACTGCTGCACTGCAAAAACAGTCTGCATTCATCGGAGAACAAAACTCGCCTCCATTACTCGCCTTCCGAGTGCGAGCTAATTGAAAGCGTGCTTGTCGGTGACCTGCCGTCAGTTTCCAGCCTGTGGTAGGCCTTTTTGGAGTCAAATTTTATTGCTCATATCTTAGACGAACTGTGCACTCGCTAACAGCTATCCTACGAACATTTCTGAGCTCTTGCTGGACGTCGATACCAGTCAAATGACGATTTCATAGAGAGGTTGACATGAAAAAACGGTCATCGCTCTGCGATGTGCACCGGCGCTGTTCAGAACTTGGTCTCGGGATAAAGCCACCAGTCTCCCAAAAGCGTCTTAAAACTTTCGAAACCCAGGACTGGCTTATGTATGTGGAGCTGACGTGCGACAGCCCGCTGGCTGAGCCCTTCTTGCAACAGTGCAACGATTTGTGTTGCTTCTGTAGGTGTAGAATCCCAGGTAAAGTGTCAAAAGAAGCCGAGATGTGTATGGATCAACGTGTGAACGCAAAAATCCGAAAACACGTGCTTTTATAGGGGGTAAATAGGCCGCAACTCGCGACGTATCAAACAGTTGGTACATGTCTTTTTTCTTACTTCTTCACATCAGCCGGGATATCTTTTTAAATACCGGTGTGATTTAAATGAATTTGGTATCAATTTAAAGTTAAAAGTTTAATCTTTAAAATGGTGCTACTTTTTTTGTTACTAACAAATTCATTAGTACACAAGATCGCGTGGAAACAACTTCATGTAAGTGATTCCATACTTTTGCTCGCGAGTGTAGTTGATTCAGTGGATGTGAAGGATACAGTGAGTTCAGTGGATTTAGTAGACTTGGCAGGCACAGTGGATTTGGTAGGTTGCACTGATTTAGTGGGTATGGCAGGCACAGTGGATTTGGTAGGATTTGTTGATACAAAGGATGCAGTGGGTACAGTGGACTTAGTAGGCTTAGCAGATACAGTGGATGCAGTGGATTTAGTAGGTTTTGTGGATACAGTGGATGCAGTGGATACAGTGGATACAGTGGATACAGTGGATTTGGTAGGTTTAGCAGATACAGTGGATACAGTGAATTTAGTGGGTTTTGTTGGTACAGTGGATACAGTGGATGCAGTGGATACAGTGGATGCAGTGGATACAGTGGATGCAGTGGATGCAGTGGATACAGTGGATTTGGTAGGTTTGGCAGATACAGTGGATACAGTGGATTTAGTAGGATTGGCAGATGCAGTGGATACAGTGGATTTAGTAGGATTGGCAGATGCAGTGGATACAGTGGATTTAGTAGGCTTGGCAGATACTGTGGATACGGTGGATTTAGTAGGATTGGCAGATACAGTGGATACGGTGGATTTAGTAGGTGTCTTTTGGATTTTGAAAGAGGTAAGTCGAGGCTGTGGACTCGCGGGACACCACCGAAAGCCCTTTAATAGTTTAAAGTACCGTCGGTTTCATCGATTCCTTGATCGATTTGATAATCATTGGGTTGGACATCGTTATGACCTTCCGGGTCAACGGTGAAAATGCGATGCGACGCGTTATGAGGGTGGAAACTCGTTGTTGGAAACTGACGGTTTTGTTGGTTGTTGTTGTTGTTTGACTGAGCTCTGTTATTGTTATACTGCCTCTTCCGGCATTGTTCAATTGAATGACCGACGTTTTTGCAATAACGACAAGTGATTGGATTAGAATTTGGTCGTTGTGAATCATTGTTTGGGCGAAAATCGCGGCGAGGTTGTTGGGGACGCTTGTCGTTGTTATTGGGCGTCTGTGGTGATCGTTTGTTGAAACCTGCTAGAATTTTCTCTTCGGCCACGGCTAAGTTGACCGCAGCGTTCAAGGAGGCCGGACTGTGGCAACGTACAACTTGCGAAAGCCGGGGTTGTAGACCAACCATGAAGGTGTGTAGCGCTAGGTCTTCCAGAGCAGCTACACGACCGGCTAGTTCCGTTTTTCGTTTCGTTGGAATTGAAATATTAATTTCTGTAAGTAGTTTGGCTAGGCAGGTTTCGACACGTAAGGCGAACTGATTTACTGTTTCGCTAAAACTTTGTCGTGAATCTTGGAGTTCGGACAACAGGTGCGAGTAGTGCTTTCTCTCGCCAAACTGTTGTTTCAAAAATTCTACAAATTGGTCGAATGTCTCAAATTCTTTGATACTGCATATACTTTCGGCTCTACCTTCGAGTTGGCTGAGCATGTATTTGAATAGTATAGGTTTTTGTGTATCATTTGCTAGATTGAATGCGCTTTGGCAATTATAAATAAAAGGATTTAATTTGTCTCTGTCACCATTAAATGGTTTTATGAATTTGAGTAAATATGTTTAGATCAATTTTGTCTTCCGATTTAGGAACAGAAGCCATACTGCGGGTGACCGGTTTGGACGCAGAGGCCGTCGGGACGTTGAATGATTCGGAGTCGGAAAACTCGTCGTTGGTTGCCATGGTTACAAAAATAGATTTATGGTACACACAAAAACACAAAATAGAACACAAATTAAAAATAAAAATGAACTTAGATTTATGCTTGGTTACTTATTGTATTGGTAAAGCAATGACCAAGGACTTACCACGCGATGAGTGTGACAATCAGGTGCATTGTTCTTTGAATCGGGGAACACGGGGATAGATGACGCAATCGCGCACTCGGTTGCGCAACGACGGTGACACGGCGTGTTGATAACTGCGATGCACGGAGCGGCACGGTGAGGTTTCTTACAGGATACGGAGCTCGGGACACGGTGAGGATACTGGAACTTCTTCTCAGGATGCGGTGATGATGGTAGGTTCGGTGAGTACAACGGGTTGAGACACAGCGGGAACAGCGGGACACAGCGGGAACAACGGGACACGGCGAGATGTAGAAGAGCACAGTGTGATGCGACGAGATACAGCGAGATACGGCGAGATACGGCGAGATACAGCGAGATAATGAGTTCGGAGTTTTCGCGCACACACACTGATCACTGTTACTTCGGATGCGGTTACCGAGGATTTCTTTTAATCCCTTGAGCTGCCACCAAATGTTGTACGAGGTCTCGAGATTGGAGTTTTAAAAAACAGTTTGTTAAGTATTTAAAGTTTATTCACTTTTTAAACATTGATTTTAAAGACAACCCGTTGCAGCAAGCTCTCAAACCGAACTAAACTTTACAGTGGGGTCTCTGGCGCTCCCATAGTTTAGAAACGCTGACTCGGCGCGACAGCGGCGGGTCAGCCTTATTCTATACAAAGACCGGGTATAACAGCTCGCACACTCACTGCGGGCGCCCGTCGCACAGTCGCGACAGCAATATAATTACGCGCGAGCGATAAGGATGTGTAGCTTGGGGTCATTGGACAAAATTCTACGTGCTCACGGACTACACTATAGTAGTAAATCATTTCTAGTAAATATCATTGAACAATGTCTGACGCGTTGTGTCATGACGCATCAAAAAGGAATCGGTTTTATACATTTAGATGCCTCGATAGAATGTTGCCGCGTCCCGCGTGTAGTGACGGCTTCTGACGTGTCGCATATTAAACGTATGAAACCGATTCCGTTCTGATGCGTCACGACACAAAACGTCAAATTACAAATGCACCTTTAGTTTTATTTCAAGGAAATGCACTATGAAAACGCGTGCTTCGTTATAGTATTTTCAGGTCAGTACTTACTCTATCCAACTGACTATATCTATTCAGACGTAGTGTGGGCAGGAGGAGGCGAGCAGCGCAGGACCAGTCGTTATGGAAATCCTTGGGGGATGCCTTTGTCCAGCAGTGGACGTCATTTGGCTGACACGAACGAATGGACGTTTATTACTTTCGTTTTGTAAAATAGGGAATGTCATTGAAAGAGGACATTTAAGGTTATTAATATAATTCAAGGGTAGTTTTAAGGTGTTATATTTTGTTTAAGACTATTTTATAAGTAGCAGACCCATCAAACATCAATAGTTATTCAAATCGAGCATAGGTATATCGGACCCAAATACAGCATCAATTTTCTGCATCCCTTTAAATTTTCTAATCCTTTTATTGTATTAATTACGTGTTAATGTATATTGTCGATGATACTGAATAAAATTTTTTTCTTTCTTTCTTTCTTTCTTTCTTAATAGGTTGAATTGTTTCTGAATATGGTCTATCATCATAAAGGTAGTAGGAAGGCACTGGATGCAGGCCGCTACCAACCGGGTTATATGGAAATCATTGGGGAAGGCCTATGTTCAGCAGTGGACGTACTGTGGCTGAAATGAAGACAGTCGATCAGTTTGAATAGGGTATTTGACACCACCAATCAATTGACGTACTTTTTAAAACTGTCAAAACGACACTCGCCCATAGATTTTGTACGGCAATACTAGCATGTGACGTCACAATTTTATCAACTCAATGAAAATACTTTTTTCAATTATAATGCAACCAAAAATCGTAATTTACAGGTAATTAAAAATTAATTAAGTTTTTAAGACCAGAAAGAAGTGTCTTTTAAAAAAAGTTGTGCTTTAGAATTATTGGGAAATGGTGTCAAATACCCAATTATTGCTACAGATAGAACTTACCCAAGCTTCCTGGAAGTGTCAGCGCCGGCGGTGGTGTCCAACGCTCCCAGCCACACCGCTATGTCCCTGGGCCGGGCGCGGGACACGCAGTGCGCGGCCGTCGCTACGTACCAGCGGGACACTGGAATTATCAAAAGAGATTTCAAATTAAATCAAATTTCTTTGTTTGCGTAATTCCAGGTACTTAAGTGGTCTTACTTAGATTTGTTAAGTTTCACTGAAATTTGCTCGAACTAGGCAAATATTAAAAAGTGTAGTAGGTAGACTATAATAATTGATTTAGAAAGAAAGAAACGTTTATCACACTGGACATTATACATACAAAGACTAAAAGGTGGACAGACATAAAAGTAACACATAGGTAATAACAATAAGAAAGAAAAGAAAAAAGTATACTGAGCAGTTTTACCTTCTTCTGTGCAGCATTACCTAAAGCTCTTCACATATTGTAGTATTAAGAGTACCTATGTCACCTTATCTTTTAGGCCTTGCCAGTGTTCCAAGACATTAAATGGCAAGTACTGGCGACGGATCAAATTCAGTTGCCAGTTGTATTATTCTTACGTAGGTACAAAACGTCCTTAGCAAAAAAGAATTAGCTAAGAAACTGATCTGCTGTATTGCGCTTTGGTACATTCTGCAAATTGATCTTGAATCATTTTTATATAGAAAACTAGCGGCCGCCCGCGACTTTGTACGCATGGATCCCGTTTTACCCTCTTAGGGGTGGAGTTACGTAAAATCCGTACTTAGTGAGCACCTACGTTCTAAAAGGAACCCCCATGCAAAATTTGAGACTCATAGCACTTGTGGTTTCTGAGATTTCGTGATGAGTGAGTCAGTCAGTCAGTGACCTTTCGCTTTTATAAATCTAGAAGATAGATTTACTTACCAAGAACTCCTCCGCACTGGAACTCCGATATCCTCACATGTGCTTGCCACGGGAACTCGGCGAAGCGAGCCTCTCTACCTCCAATGATTCTCTTCTGGAGAATACGGGATGAGGGAAGACCGCAGTCAACCTGAAAAAGAATCATCATCTAAATATTAAAAAAACAATAGAACAGGTACCTGGATGCGGGCGTTGCAAGACCGGTCCTTGTGGAAATCCTTGGGGGAGGCCTTTGTTCAGCAGTGGACGTCATGTGGCTGAAACGAGTAGGGGGCAGGGCCCCAATGTTCAGCTATGTATTTGACAGTGAAATTGTTTATATGTCCTCATAAACTTAGTGATTATGTGGCCACTATGAACCGACGATGTTTATGTCGCGGGAGGTGACTGAATGCGGGCGGCGCAGGACCGATCGATGTGGAAATCTTTGGGGAGGCCTTTGTCCAGATATAGACGTCATGTGGATGAAACGACTAGGGGACAGGGCCCCAAAGTTAGGCTATTTGATAATAGATTTTGTTGATGTCATCATAAAACGTAGGGATTATGTGGCTACAAGATGGATCGATGATCTAGTGAAGGTCGCGAGAGACGCCTGGATGCGGGCGTTGCAAGACCGGTCGTTAGGGAAATCCTTGGTCCGAGGCCTTAGTCCAGCATCATTTGGCTAAAACGAACGATGTTAGTAATCACCTGAGAAGCATCATCATCGGCTCTCCTCCGGAACATATTAGAGGGCATCACGCTGCGCTGCGGGATCTGACGCAGCTTGGGCGGGACCACCTTGCTGTACTTCCATTCTGATGAGGGTATGCTGGGGAGAAGAGGAACATTTAAAAACATGAAAACTAGCACACAAAGGAAAGCATAGATTAGTGTGATTGCGAATAACAATAGGCGATTGTGACTCCATCAAGCTCGTTTCACCCTCTTCGTTCGTTCGTTCGTTTCAGCCAAATGACGTCCACTGCTGGAAAAAGGTCTCCCCCAAGGTTTTCCTACTAGATGGACCGACGATCTGGTAAAGGTAGCGGGAAGAGCTTGGATGCGGACAGCGCAGGACCGTTCATTGTGGAAAGATACATGCTGCTGGATAGATACATGCTGCTGGATAGATCAGCAGGAGCCGCTAAGAATCAAAGTAACCGAGTAAGACTGCAGACTTGCACTAAATGACCGTGGGCGGGGCACATAGCTCGTAAAACTGATGACCATTGGGGCAGACTGGAGTGGCGTGGACCGGAAGAGTCGTAGTGTAGGCCTACCACTCGGTGAACTGACTATCTGATGAAGGTCGCGAGTAGTGCCTAGACTGCCTAGATGCGAAAATCCTCGGGAGGTCTTTGTTCAGCAGTGGACGTCTTTTAGTTGTATTTCAAGAATCTATTTATTTTGCTTACGTGTAAAATTGGTCTCAGGTAGATCATGATTTTTTACAGGTACAAGTGAACGTAGATCAGAAGGTCACCTGTTCTCAAAGCTGTCAGCGACTGTCGTGGGAGGCATACAGCAAGTGAACAGCCAGCCGCCACACCCCCTCGCCCTCACGCCGCCCCTCAGCCAGCATTCCAGGGACAGAGTGCAGGGACGCACCTCCGAGCCTGAGTCAGGCCCATATTAAGACGTAGTGTAGACTTTCTACTAGGTGGACGGTTGATCGGATTTCTCGAGTGGCGACCACGTACCGGAAGACGCGGCGTAGTTGGCCTTCCACTCAGTCACAGGTCACACAACCACAAGGTGGACCGACGATATGATAAAGGTAGAACGAAGGCGCTGGATGCAGGCCGCTACCAACCGTGCGATGTGAAAGTCATTGGGAGAGGCCTATGTTTAGCAGTGGACGTGCTGTGGCTGAAATGATGATGATAATGATGATGACGATAATGATGATGATGATGATCGTGACTCAGTCACAGACAAGTGCCTGGATGTTGTCATAGATATCTTTTGGGAAGGTCTATGTCCAGTGACGTCTTTTGAAACAAATGAAGCTCAAAAAGTCACCTGTTCTCAAAATTGTCAGTGACTGTCGTAAGAAGTGCACAGCAAGTGAACAGCAGGCTGGCTGAGTGCACGGACGCAAGGCCCTTTTAATGCTGAGGACGTCTTGATTAAAACAAATGACGCTTAAAAATTTACCTGTTTTCAAAGTTATTGGAAAGTGTGGGGGTCCTGCCCCAGCGGTCATCAGCTCTTCGAGCTATGCGCCCCGCCCACTGCCACTTGATTTTAGCGTTTCTGTGGGCTATGTCAGTCACTCTGGTTCTCCTACGGATCTCCTCATTTCTGATTCGATCACGCACGCAGGGAAACTCCGAGCATAGTACGCTCCATCGCCCTTTGGGTGACCTTGAGTTAAAAAGTCACCTGTTCTCAAAGCTGTCAGCGACTGGAGTAGGGGGCATACAGCAAGTGAACAGCCAGCCGCCGCACCCCCTCGCCCTCACGCCGCCCCTCAGCCAGCATTCCAGGGACAGAGTGCAGGGACGCACCTCCGAGCCTGAGTTGCAGGTGGGTGGGTAGCCCAGGATGGACGCTAGGACTCTGCTGGTGACAGAGTGCACGGACGCAAGGCCCTTTTAAAGCTGAGGACGTCTTTTGGTTGAAACAAATGAAGCTCAAAAAGTCACCTGTTTCAAATATCAGTGGAGGGAGCACAGCAAGTAAACAGCCAACCGCTCCCGCACTCTAGAGACCCAGTGACGATTTTTTCCAGCTGAAGACGTTTTTTGGTTGAAACAAAAATGATCTAAAGAAAGACAGGGGTCTTAACGCGACGTTTGTCAATGAGTAACATTATGTACTCACAGCTTGACGTTTCGGCTGCTATGCTGCAGCCGTGGTCACAAGCAGCAAGTAAACAGCTAGCCGCACCACACTCTAGAGACAGAGTGACGCCTTTTTTCAGCTGAGGACGTCTTGGTTGAAACAAATGAAGCTCAAAAGGTCACCTGTTCTCAAAGCTGTCAGCGACCGGAGTAGGCGGCATACAGCAAGTGAACAGCCAGCCGCCGCACCCCCTCGCCCTCACGCCGCCCCTCAGCCAGCATTCCAGGGACAGAGTGCAGGGACGCACCTCCGAGCCTGAGTTGCAGGTGGATGGGTACCCCAGGATGGACGCTAGGACTCTGCTGGTGATCGCTGTAGAGGATGAGAAGATTGGGCTTACATTTTTTATCATAAATTCAGTTCCTGCCTTTAGCATTCATACTAAATACCTAGCCCTAAAGCAAAGTTTGTTCTAATTGATGGCAGAGACGTACTACTTTTCCTTTTTCATTCAGCCAAGAGATTTCCTTTTAAGTCTTTTAGATTGATTGAAATTCTAAACCGATCTAAATGTTCCCGGGAGCTAAAGTCGAAGAATATACCTACAATACGGAATTCTAGTAACGATTTTTTTAAAATTAAATTAAAATTGTTGAATCCCAAGGGATCGTATGAGAAAATGTGTCTCGATTCGCTGGTACTTGAAGAGCTAGTTAATTTTTACGTCGCGTCGTATGGTTTTTGATTGTTTAAGTTACCTACTTTATATCTTGATCTTCACCGATTTTAGGGGCAACCTGAAGTACAGTCCAAATAAAAAGCTACTACAAGTTTATTATAGGTACACTAGTCAATGCCAGTAGTAGATCACTGTTCCACTGGTCAAGGACAATAAGAACTACAAGTAATTTGTTGAAACCGATGAGAAAACAACTTACACTCCACTGCACTCGCATATCCTGTAAAATTCAGAATCATCAACGGGAGCAGCACCCTCGAACTGATCCGCCATCTTATTTTCGCCCGCCATTTTGTTGTGTCTGTGTCCGTTACACATTTTTTTCTTTTCCTCAGCACTTTTTTATATTTGTGGTCTGTGGCGCTATGGTTTTCGGTCGTCCATTTTGTTTTGGGCTCATTTCTCACCGCTGACATGGCGTTTGTGTGCAGTGGTATTGTTCTGACATAGCGCGAGCTGGGGAGTCACTGGTTTGGACGGAATGTTGTGTATCTGTAAAAGAGACGCTGTTTTGATAAATGCTATCTTGATAGATTTTTATTATAACAAGGTTTTTATTAGTGGGCTCATTTGTTTTAATTAAAAAGAGTGTCGAGTTAGGCCCAGAACAGACGGTGAAACGCAACTGCAACGAAACTGCAACTGCTAGTTACTTTTGAGTTGCATCTAAATTTCTGCCATAGCGTCCGTTGAGAGACCACACATGACGCAACCAGTTTGAAACTTTCAGTTTCAGTTTCATTCATCAGAATCATCAGTAAGTTGCAGTTTCGTTGCAGTTGCGTTTCACCGTCTGTTCTGGGCCTGACATTCAGCTGAGCTAAAATTATGTGTTATGGGTGACCACAATAGTCTAGTGATCAGCTCGATGCGAGTAACGCAGGACCGGTCGTCGTTATGAAAATCCTTGGGGAAGGCCTTTGTCTAGCAGTAGACTTCATATTATTATGGCTTAAACGAACGAACGAGTCCACTGATTCTTTGGATCTCGAATTGGCATTCCGTTACCTACATAGTTAGACTATTGTCACCTCTATTAAACTCGTTCATTATCTTTCAGAGTTTGATTGCTCTTCTCTACATAGTATTAGACAAAGTCGCTACGCTTTGAAGACTTTTCGACCATTAAACTACGCAACGAATTTGAGTGATTTGCGTTTCTTTAATAAATAGCGTTAATCTGCTTGCCAGTTTTCGCTAATCCAACAGCCGTAAAGACAAACCCAGCGACTGTAATCGCGAAAGTGCTCACGCGCCGACGCGCTTATAGGCCGCGACCTGCCCAGCCATTTGTGCAGCAACCTTACAATTAAGATCTGGGATGAAATCAGAAAAGTTCTCGAGCGGCGACCACGGTGTTTCTTTACGAGATCGAATCAGAAAAGAAATGAGGAGATTCGTAAACGAACTAAAATCGCTGACATAGCCCGACGGATTAGCAAGCTGAAGTGGAAATGGGCAGGGCACATAGTACGCAGAACTGACGGCCGATGGGGCAGCAAGGTTCTGGAGTGGAGGCCACGTACCGGAATGCGCAGCGTAGGACTTCCACCCGCAAGGTGAACCGACGACTTCATAAAGGTAGGAGGTAGGAAGGTGCTGGATGAAGGCCGTCATCAACCGGCCATTGTGGAAATCATTGGGGGAAGCCTATATTCAGCAGTGGACGTCCTATGGCTGAAATGATAATGATGATGATGACCACGGGCCTAAAGCCGCCGCCGGACGTGCTGTGGTGAGCCCACCTGTGACACAAGCATATGTAGGTATAGCATTATCACGAGGAGTTAACGGGTATATGGAGAAAGATGCTTTGCGATTGCTCTATGGAGCTAAGTTGCTTCATAGGAAAAAATTGAGTTTTTTATCATAACGGGATTAGTCAATTCCAATTAATATTTGGAAAGAAGATGATGAAGCTGGAAGCAAGTTTCACCTAGAAACCTCAACAAAGAACTGGGTATCTTACATTTAACTGCTAAAACCCAACAATGCTAATAACATTGTTGTTAAAGCGACAGCCTTGAAAAGGTACTTCGGAATACTGCCGAATGTTTCTTTGTCTTGGGGGTAGATATAATTACAGACTAGCCCATTTTCACAATATGAAATATGATTCAGGATTTGTGAGATTGTGGGTGAACCACTGTGGTTTTGTAATCTTATATCTAGCTAGTGTAAAAGGAAAGGTCTAAATGCCTTCTCAATGATCTGTCTCCCGCTTTGCAATGGTGGGAAGTATAAAGGGTGGAAACTATAAGTAAGTCTCACTCGATTATTTCTAAACTATACAAGATATCGAAAAACTGGTTACTGATCCTAAAAGTGCTTCACGAGCTCTTTCAAACGGTATCTATATAGGTTACGGAATAAACTGGATCTATCTTATATCTAATTGTATAGTTTAGAAATAATCAAGATAGATCACTTATCGTTTCCACCCTTTATATTATAATGTACTTTGAACTCCTGGGACTATACATATTTTAATAAAATTGGTACTGGTATTCCAGGACAGATCGTTCAGTCGTTTCAGCCAAATGACGTCCACTGCTGGACAAAGGCCTCCCCCAAGGATTTCCACAGCGACCGGTCCTGCGCCGCCCGCATCCAGGTATCTCTCCCGACCTTCACCAGATCGTCGGTCCACCTAGTGGGGGGCCTGCCCACATTAGGACAGTGTTCCCAACTTTTCAAATCACTGGTTAGGATTCATTGGCTGGCCAAAGTTGGCTTTAACCCACTCGTCCAAATGACCCTAGAAATAGTTTGGCACCAATGTTGGGACCAAGCTTTGGCGCCAGTATTAGCTGTTCAAACCTAAACATCTCATTGAACATCAGGTGTGATTACAGTCAACAACCTGCTTTGTGATTCATAAAAAACTCACTAATGCCCGTATTCACAAACGAGCTTAAAAAAGTGAAGCAGTAAATCAAACGGACACCGTTGAATAGAGCTCTGTGATTGGTTCGTGTGCCACCCTGTGCGTCCACGCGCAATGTGAGACCTCATAGTAATGTTTGTGAATACGGGCGTATCCATTCATGGTTAAACCGGCTGTTTTAAATATAACCATTCTAATGATCCCTGACTTAAAGTGACACATGACCCCATCAAAGAATGGAAAGTTCTTTCAAACCCCTTTGTTACTTTTAAAAGGACTAGTTATACAAAGAGAGATTTACATATGAACTAATGTGTGCTCACTTTTACTTGTCAACTGTTTTTGGGGGGAAAGCTTGTCTGTGTTTTGAAACGTATTTTGTCTGGTTTTTACATAATTTATGAAAGAAGGAGTTTTTAAGACCTAAAATATTACTAAGAGTAGGCGCACACCGTTGATTTTTAGTTGGCCGATAGTTGTGCCCGATTTTAAATCGTATGAAGAATCGGCCAAATCGAATCGGCGTAGTGTGCGCACTCCCATACATGCCCATACTGATCAACTGCCCGACTAAACTATCGGCCGACGAAAAATCAACGGTGTGCGCCTACTCTAAAGTAATAAAACTCTTAGGCTGGGTTGCACCATCTTACTTTAACTTTGACAAACGTCAAAAATCTTGCAAACTCCTACAAAAAGCGCCGGTTATTGATATTGTTACGGTTAAAATAAGGTGGTGCAAATCAGCCTTAAAAAGTTAGTTAGCCCTTAACTCCTCAGTCAGTGCCTGAGGTATTTATTTATTTTTATACATGAATAGAACGGAAGTACCAATTACAGTATGAAAGCGGTACGGAGGTCGTTTTTGTAACGTCAAACGTCAGCGAGACTTCAAATCTCCTTCATTTGCTCTGTCACGCCATAATTATGTAAATTATCACCCCTCCCGGGCCGCTTAAACATATACCATATACCTCAGGCACTGACTGTTTGAAAGAGCTCCTGAAGCACTTTCAGGATCAGAAACCAGTTTTTCGATATCTTGTATAGTTTGGAAATAATCGAGAGAGATCACATATCGTTTCCACCCTGTATAAGTACGGAACGAATTAATAAAATAAGAATATTACTACTTGTAATAAATGATAATAACAATAACAATTTTAAGTTTAGTTGTTTATTCACAAAAACAGTAAATTAGCAAACTTCTAAGTTTAGTTAGCATTGATTTATTTGTATAATTAGTT
This sequence comes from Ostrinia nubilalis, assembly GCF_963855985.1. NCBI lineage: Eukaryota > Metazoa > Arthropoda > Insecta > Lepidoptera > Crambidae > Ostrinia > Ostrinia nubilalis. Next base: position 5,760,026 of record NC_087114.1, on the reverse strand, counting down.
TTAATTACTATTAATCAATAAACAGTGACACCTGATTAAATAAATCAATCAATAAATTGACGTGTAAATGATTGTTTAACTTTATAACAAACAACAATATTGTTAAATGTAAGAACCAATAACGTAGAGACGATATTTGGACAGTTAAAAAGAATAGAAAATAGAATAGAATAGAAAACTTTTTATTTGAAAGAAAGGTAGGTGTACAAGCAGATACATACAGAGAGAAATACACAAGTGGACAGAACTGCTTGTGCCCCTCTGACAAAAAGGCACCCGCTCAGCGTACATCAAGACCGCCAGGGCTTGTCTTGTAACTGATTTTCAGCGGGGGCCCTCTGTTGTCACGGCGTACTCCAGTTAAAGGAAAGGAAGAAAGAAAGGAAAATAGTATTTTACTTGACAATGACAAATAACTTAGATGGATGACACAACTTCTCTAAAACTAACCATATGCATTTTGTTCAGGCCTTCTCAACCCTTTTGGCCAGCGTTGGGAGTGTAGGACAAATCCTCGATTTGCTTTTGGCAAATTAGAGAGGGCCGTGCTTCTGCAGTGGAGACTAATGCCCGATTTCACCATCAATCCCTAGTTTTTAAGTGACCCTTATGGTAACACATAACAGGGATTTTGTTTTCATAGGGGTCCCTTAAAAATTGACCTGACTATGATGATAATTCCGTCACTTCTTCTCAGCACCAGCCCATAAATGTTGTCTTAAAGTAGTGGTAGGGCTAGCAATATTTGGGACGTGTGTAAGTACCCTGGAAAGGGCCTATAAACTAATAAAGAAGTAGAATTTGGTAGCTAGCTTGATTAGAAGCTAGCTATATCTTCCAGGCACTTTGCACTGGAGGGAAGTCGAACCTTAACATCGAATTCATATGTTCTTCTGATTAATTTCGTTGCGGGTCCAATGACAGTTTAACTTTCCCCGGGACAAACTTGACCTTCACTGGTTGGGTTTTTATTGGCGGTCATGCTGTAGATCCTGGCTGCACAGGAGTTGCAGCGGTGGGAACGAGAGGTGGGAATAGTCCCGTGTCCAGAAAAAAGTGTGTCAATTGACTCATGTTCAAAAAATGCTCCCCAATCCTCATTATTGAAAATGAAATCCATTTAATTGCCAGAAGTTTTATAACCGAAGTTCCGTTACAAAGAGAGCCGTAAAGCTTTATGTAAGTGACAAATATTTGAGCAAAATCTGGGTTTTTAGGTTTCTTTCGCTGTAAAGGAAATTAAGGTTTATTTTCTTAGGATGTTTTAAAGGTAAGTACAGTTATTGACTCATCAAACTGTACGTTTTGTTGGAAAATCGCTCGTACCTACTTCTGTATTAAGATGCTAATTTAATCTGCAATAACTCCAAGTGGGGTATGATCTGAACCCTTCACAGTTGGTTGGATTAAGCCCTTTATACTATAGTGAGACTAATGCCCGTTTTCACTATCAATCCCTAATTTTTAAGTGACCCGTATGGTAACACTATAACAGGAATTTTATTTTCATAGGGGTTACTTAAAAACTAAGGGGTTGATGGTGAAAACGGGCATAATGGCCCAATTTTGGTTTACTTTTATTAAGTGTGATTCATCCAAAAACTTTAAGGGCTTGTTACATCATCATCATCATCAGTCACTATGGCAGTCCACTGCTGTCTCTCCCAAGGCCACATGCCTTGAGATCGTCGGTCCATCAACGAAATTACAACAAATAAAAAATTACAACTTGTGAATTAGTTTTTATAAGCTTGATTAGAGTTTTGAGTCTTGTTCTTAGTTGTTTTAAAGTAAGAAATTATTCATAGTTGTTTTTAAAGTTCATAGTAAGTATGTACCTATTTGAATAATAATTGATTAATTGAAATATGTACTTAATTTTGTAATCTAATTCGTTTAGTGAACGATAAAAACATCATTTTCGTTTGCGTGAAAAAAATCTTTGCATTTTCCAGGACAACATTTCCCGCCAAATTGAAAATGTCACAGATAATAAATAAATAAATAAACAGGTAAAAAAAAAGAAAGAGTCGGTGAAGGATATTTAGAAAAGAGGTTGAACATCCAGTTACACGAAAGTTCTTTAACTGGGTCAGAGATCTCCATTCAAAACATTGCCGAACTCGATCATCTCACAAATCAAAACAGGATTTTGACGATCACTATAGTTAGGTACTCACTTTAGCATCGCCTTTCACTTTTAGACTAGACACTTTCACTAAACGCACTTAATAATAAATATTTAACAAAATTCCACATTAAGTCGACACAGTAAAATACCTAATTTTTCGCGCGCCGAATTTCTTATCTGTGTCATCCGATTCTTTTTTTTCAACTTTTTTAATGGCGCCCGTCAGTAGCGTTCTACGTTTAAAAGCGTACTGGCTGTTTTCTCAAAAACCTGTCGATCGGACGCCGCTACAAATTTTCTTTTTCGCTTCACAGTGGCGCCACTTTCTTCGCAATTTAAAATATAAAGTATGGCGTTTCTTTAGTTCGCACTTTTGCCGTATGCAATAATTAAGTTGGTCGTCATGCAAGGAGGTTCGATACAGCCTTCTGGCTGCGAAATTCTTTGTCATGCGTTCGCTGATGGCGCTAGTGTCTTCGCGATTTGATAAATTCAGTATGCGTAAAATAGGTTCCAGTTTACGCCGCTGTTGGGTTAAGTTAGTCGAAGCCAGCGGGTTGGTTCGTCTCGCTATCACGATTATGATAGCTCTAGTTCGAACGGGTATCGAAAGTATGTAGTTGTGGTAAAATTTAATAATCAATCGCGTTGCTTCGCTCAAGCTTTTCCTTGGGTTCCGTGTTAACAACAAATTAATTTACCAGTGGCTTTTCTTCATCCGTATAAAGATTTAAATTAAAATAGCCTAATTAGTTGTAGTCTACGTGTTGTATTGAAATCTATTTATAGAGCATTTCAAGGTTTTCTCAAAATTCGTTCAGTAAATTATGTACAAAAAAAAAAATTACAAATATCCATCCATATCTTTTCATAAACTTTCGCTTTTGTTTATTACTTTTTGTGAGAGACTCATTATAAAAAATTGACGAGCTCTATCTAGAGAAGAGAAGAAGCTACTAAAGGATAAATCTGCGAACATCAAGTCTTCCCAACCCATGTCTAGCAAGGGAAGTCTAGGCCAAATCCTCCATTTGCCTCTGGTAAATTAGATGGGTACTCCTGCAGTGGAGGCTAATAACCTAATAATTAACATCCATGACTTAGAAAATACAGGACTATTCTCACCTCTCGTTCCCACCGCTGCAACTCCTGTGTAGCCAGGATCTGCAGCTTGATCGCCAATAACCCAACCAGTGAAGGCCAAGTTTGTCCCGGGGGAAAGTTGAACTGTCATTGGACCCACAACGAAATTAATCAGAAGAACATAGGAGGAGTTCGAAGTTACTGATCCTCCTGACTGAGTTAAGTCATTATCGTGGTTATTACTCTAACATTTGTCCCCAGCGGGAATAAAACCCACAACTAGCAAGTCAGGCGGCCATTTGCAATTCTCCAAACCACGAGTCTAATGTACTGACTCAGCAGAAAGTGAATCATCAAAAACAAATCATCGTAGAAATTAAAAACGAAGTAAAAGTCAGCCGTTTTGCATTAATTTCTTCAAAGAAAGTACAGTCAGTGTCCAAAACGAATATTTTTTTTACATATTTTCTTCTATTTACAGTTATTGCTTACAGTTTTTTATTGCCTCCCTAGTTTTCCCAGTTAATTATTTACGAGTGTGTAGTATTGTTAAATTGTTGCAATTCTTTTTATATTTGATGAGTGGTTGGGTTTTCTTGGCGGTGTGATGCTTGTTACACACAGGAGTTGCTGTGATAGAAAAAATCAATCCTCAAGTCTTTAAGTTCAAGTTATTAAAAAAATCTTGTCGCCGAACCGCCGATAGATTGAATGAATGGGCTATCGATTTCCTATTAAAGGCGCAGACACATCTCCAAATATTATGATTTTATAAAACAAAAAAAAAAAAAAACAAAAAAAAAAAAAAAAAAAATAATAATAATATTCCTAAAATATTAAGTTCTTTAGAAACGATGTTGTCCGTTATCAAGAGTTTGTTTTGTGGCTGACTGTACATTGTAGTGAATGCAGTTATAATGACACACACCTTTCTTAGAATGTTATTTTGTTTAAAATCAAGTATGAAATTAACAACATATTAACATTCATATTAGTCTTTTCTTGAGATAGTTTATTCTCTTCTACACTATTCCATCCTGGAGTGTGTCCTCTTGTATTCTTCTGATTAATTTCGTTGCGGGTCCAATGACAGTTTAACTTTCCACTGGGACAAACTTAATCGTCACTGGTTGGGTTATGGCGGTCAAGCTGTAGATCCTGGCTACACAGGAGTTGCAGCGGTGGGAGCGAGAAGTGGGAATAGTCCCAGTTTGATAAAGCGATGGACGTGTCTTGGCGGTATGTACCAAGCAACATGAACCCTGCAGATCCTGCATCACGAGGAATCTCGCGTCTCGAACTTGCGAATCATCATCTGTGGTGGGGTCCTGCAAGGCTGTCATCCGGCTCGAAGGACCGGAATGTCTGGTAAGTATCTGTGTAATCCGGACTGGAAATTGGTAAATATTCATTTTCTTGATCATTTTGCAGTCTACGAGTCATGTGGCTTGTGCATAATAGGGCAGAAGTACCGGTTTTGGTTACTCTATAATTTCACTTATAATACGTAAAGCATTTTAAAATAAAAAACTGCTATAATTTATCTTCATAATCATCAGCTTTAGCTCATTTTATTATTACAGTATTCTTAATACTGATTACAACTTTGTGGCCCAAAAGGGAGTCATTTGCAGCTAGAAATGGGGCTCTTCACTACTTATTTATTAATTTAATTACACCTATATATTTTACGATTTCTTCTTGCCTAGTCTCACAGATTTGGGGCTGATCCTAGAATATAATTATTGCTATGTCCCACATCTATCTATCTAATATTATCGGGGTTCGGGGGGCCATTGGGGTTCGTCTTCAAATATAGGCCTCCTCTTCAACCTTCCACCGACTTCTGTCCCCCGCCACTTGCATCCAGTTTATTCCAGCTTGTTGCCGGATGTCGTCTGTCCATCTTTTAGGCAGTCTTTCTCTGCCGCAGGTGTTATTGCCGGGACTCTACTCCAATGTCATTCTGCTGTTTATAATTGCAATTTGTCCCACATATATCCTGTGTATAATTTCATAGTAAAAAACCTTAACCTTCTTTTTAGTCCAAGTCGGCTAAGGCATCCCAGTAGGCTGCGCTATAACGGTATCCCGCGTCTTTCAACGCAAAAACAAAGTAACGGCCTTCGATTGGTATTGCGGGTAAAATAGTTCAAGATGACATTTATGGTAAAGTACTTACAGTATGATAGTTATTATTTATCTTAGATTAAAAGGTTTTCTTGAAATATCTATTCTTCTTTACATAATTATGTGAACAAAGGCCTTCTCAACACGTCTGACTGGTTCAGACCAGTCTGATAGTGTAGGTCAAAACCTCCATTTGGTCCTGCTAAATTAAAAAAGTGTTGCGCTCCTGCAATGGAGACTAATGAACTATGATAATACTAGCTTTTGCCCGCGGTTTCACCCGCGTGAAATTTAGTTTGTCACAGATAGTCATAAATTATTATAGCCTATATGTTATTCTGGGTTATAAACAATAATACTGTAAAGTTTCATCAAAAGCCGTTCAGTAATTTTTGGGAGAAAGAGTAACAAACATCCAGATATCCAGACATCCATACAAACTTTCGCATTTATAATATTAGTAGGATTCATAATCTTATTCTTATAAAAGCTCACACTTTCATCTTCAAACCACAGACAAATTATGAAAGAGCCTCCAATTCTGGCAGCACGCATGGCCGAGCTCATAAATAATTCATAGACAAAATCGGATTTCTATAATCTGTGGCTCGTTAACACGACAAAATGACCTTAGGGCCGCATACCTGGCGCCGGCGCCGTTCCGAAAAAGTTTCACATGCATTTTTGTGATGTTTGAAGACTCATTAGTAAAGACTTGCGACTTGGTGTTTTGGAAATGAAGATGGACGTTTTTTATTTGGGATCTAATACTTTACTTTGTTGTTGTTGTTGTTCATTGTGGAAAACCTTGTGGGAGGCCTTTGTCCAGCAGTGGACGTCATTTGGCTGAAACGAACGAACTTTACTTTGATGTAGTTTTAATTCACATGCTGTCTTCTTTTATAGGTACCTAATATTTTAATCACAGTGTTGGCATTTATAACTCAAAGGTAACTGACTGACTGACATAGTGATCTATCAACGCACAGCTCAAACCACTGGACGGATCTGGCTGAAATTGGCGTGCAGGTAGATGTTATGACGTAGGCATCCGCTAAGAAAGGATTTTACGAAACTCTACCCCTCCACTCCTTAACGCAGCCGGACTATTGTAATGAACCCACTCGTAACACAAGCATATTTAGTTTAGTACGAGGGGTTAACGGGAAAAAATATTAATATTCTTTAAATTTGCATTAAGTCCGAATATTTCACAAGAATTTCTATGCAGTGAAATAAGGGTGGATGGACCAGAAGGTGGACCGACGACATCATAAATGTAGCAGGAAGGCGCTGGACGCAGGCCCCTACCAACCGGGCAACATGGAAAGCATTGGGGGAGGCCTATGTTCAGCAGTGGACGTCCTATGGCTGAGATGATGATGGTGAAATAAAGTTTTGAAATAAATAGACTCAAAAACCATTGCTTTCATTTTTGTATCCGATCAATTGATTGAATAATGGAAAAATCCAAGATTAAGGATTATTAAGCCGCGCCCATCGCTCGATTATTTCGTTACTGTCACAGTTTCTCTGCGTTTCTCTGCGCCGGCGCCGATCGCGTAATATGGCGCCGTTTGGGCACCCAAATAACTGTCATCTTATACTTTTTTTAATCTGTTTGGGTCGGATTAAGGTTTGAGTGGTTAACTAATGAGGTACTTGACACTATAGACGATTGACATACTTTTGGAGCTGTCAAAACGCGCCAATTTTTGTAACTAACTAGTTTTTGCCCGCGGCTTCTCTCGCGTGAACTTTAGTTTGTCACAGATCTGTTATTCTGCGTTATAAAGAATAATATTGTGAAGTTTCATCAAAATCCGTTCAGTACTTTTTGCATGAATCTTTTCACGCAACAAACATCCATCCATCTAGACACCTAGATATCCAAACTTTCGCATTTATAATATTAGTAGGACTATACGACCTTTTATTTTTTTAATTTTGACAGATAAGAAACATTACTATCCGTTCGCGATAAGTTTGCCGCTGGCGATATGACGTCACTCGAAGAAAAGCGTCTTTGACTACATATAACAAACTATATTTACAATATTTTTTATTTATTATCTATACAGGGTGTCCCGTAATGTAACGTCAAGCCGGAACTGGGTGTTGAGGCAAGTTGTGCTGGTTATCAGAAAAATATAAAAAAAAATCTATGTGGCATATTTTAAAAATAATAGGCATTTAAAAAAAAACAAAAAATTCTACTCCAGGTGACGGTCCTTTTGCTCGTGTTGCCACAAATCTTCACTTTTTCCAAATTTTTTTTTTGTTATGTAACCCTGAATAATGCTTCTCTAAATTGTTATCAAAATTACAAAACCAGCTGCTCCAGCTTAGACGAAAAAAATACATTATTCTCAAAAAAAAATTCAAAATAAAAATTTTGCCTAGTTTAAACTGACTGTACTGAAAAAAAAATTTACTACGCGAGTGTGGCAAGTGACGTCATAATTTGGCGCATTTAGTAAGGATTCCAAAATGGTATAACACTTGGTAAATTTTTGCTGTAATTGTCGACAATTTTTGGTTTTTTGGAAATAGTCCCGTTTTTAACTTTATTTACCTTGGTTAAAAATTATTATTCTAATGTGCCCAAAATTCAAGTTTCTGTGACTGACTACCGTACAGTCAGTCACAGAAACTTTTGTCACCATGACAGTAATTAGTAGTTGACATACTGTGACAAAAGTCACCCGTGCGCGCGCGCCTTTACTACCTGCTCTGCCTGCACTTGTACTTGGTAACAGGGATAATAAGGATATGAAGTTTCGGTTATGGATACGGTTACGGATATTAGAATAATATTATACCGGTTTCGGTTACGGTCACGGATATGAAATCATTTCAGATTATCCGAAAGTCTCGGATAATTTCGGTTACGGAATTATTAGAATTTCAAAAATGTAGGTATAATACAAATAGCAAGATGCTGCGTGAGCGTGACCCACATAGCTACTTTATGTACCAACTAAGACGACACCTATGTATGATAAAGGTAAAACAGGCTGGCATATTAGATGGTGCCAGCGAATCCCAGACAAGTTGGTAACAAATATTAAGATTTAAGGTACAATTTCAAGACGGGCCGCAGACCGCAAACTGCAACCGCAAACTGCAAAACTATGAAATCGGCAGCGCGGCATTGCAGCTGCGGCGTGTATACTGCAAATTTCATAGAGTTTTGCAGTTTGGCCTTTATCCGAAACTATCCGTAACTTTTGAATCAGTTTCGGTTACGGTTATGGACATTTTTTTATTTCGGATATCCGATAGTTTCGGTTACGGTTACGGATATCCATAACATCCCTGCTTGGTAAGATGGCCCTCTCCGTCCCGCTCATACCTTTTAAAATGGCTTCTCCACCTCACTTAAGCCAGAAACTTAAATTTTGGGCACATTAGAATAATATTTTTAACCAAGGTAGATAAAGTTAAAAACGGGATTATTTCCAATAAACAAAAATTGTCGACAATTACAGCAAGATTTTACAAAGTGTTATACCATTTTAGAATCCTTACTAAATGCGCCAAATTATGACGTCACTTGCCACACTCGCGTAGTACAATTTTTTTTCAGTACAGTCAGTTTAAACTAGGCAAAAATTTTATTTTGATATTTTTTTTGGGAATAATGTATTTTTTTTATCCAAGTTGGAGCAGCTGGTTTTGTAATTTTGATAACAATTTAGAGAAGCATTATTCAGGGTTACATAACAAAAAAAAAATTGGAAAAAGTGAAGATTTGTGGCAACACGAGTAAAAGGACCGTCACCTGGAGTAGAATTTTTTGATTTTTTTTTAAATGCCTATTATTTTTAAAATATGCCACATAGATTTTTTTTTATATTTTTCTGATAACCAGCACAACTTGCCTCAACACCCAGTTCCGGCTTGACGTTACATTACGGGACACCCTGTATATATAAAAGAAAGTCGTGTTAGTTACACCACTTATAACTCAAGAACGGCTGAACCGATTTAGCTGAAAATTGTCAGGGAAGTAGTTTAGAACCAGGAAAAGGACATAGGATACTTTTTATCCCGTTCGAAATAAAAAAAAGTCTGCTTTATTTATTGCCATTAAGGCGGAACAAAGTTCGCCGGGTCAGCTAGTTATTGATAAAAATTGAGTATTTGCGTAAAATAAGACACATTAATTAATTGCGTTTAATCACTAACTAATTGCGTTTAATCGCGGTTGGGAGAGTCTCCTCCCACTTATGGCGATTGAAGGAGCACTGGGGTCTTTTTAGTGGGTATGCCTCGTCCTTCTGACGTGGTGAGCCCCACATAACCTACCCTGTCCCCGCAGGGTAGGTATGCGATTCAACGCATTTTTTCCCCGTAAAAAAAAAAAAAAGGGGACGCGTATTCCACGGACCGGCAAACTTAGCGCGAACGGGTAGTATATGCTTTTTCTCAGCACTGGCCCATTTATTGTCCCGAAGCAGTGGTAGGGTTTATTACTGGGACGTGTAAAAGTGCTTTTAAAAGCCTACTTGCTAAAATAAAATGAGTTTTATGAGTTTATTTGACATACTTTTCTTTTATTCACAATGGAATAATTACGCTGGTACATTGAGTTAAAATGTAGCCGATGTAAATGATAGTAACATAAAAGACATCAACGCGTTAGCAACACTCACTCGTAGCATCTTTCCAAAATAACATTTTTATTTCGACGTAGGTAGAAAGAGATAACTGAAACTTACTTTTAATTAGGACTAAAACTGAAGAAAAACAAATATTGACTTTACGATTACATAAATAAGTAATAAATCCAGCTCAGTAGGCTTTCAATTTATTTTGTATTTTGTTATTATTATTTTTAATCTGTTAGTGTCTGATATTAATTGATAATTAATCGATTTTAGAAATTGTAAATATAAAAGTTCTTCAATTGGACAACTCTATTACCTGCATAATATAGAGTTCAACAAATACTTTACTAGGGCTGGTTTGCACCAGCTAACATTAACCGTAACTATAACGATAACCGGTGTGTTTTATGGAGTTTGACAGATTTTTGACGGTTATTATAGTTAAAAGTAGATGGTGCAACGCAGCCTAGGAATTGGGTTTCAATATCAATCGACTCGGTATACTATATACATTTATTATTACTTCTTTCGTTTAAATCTACGCATCGACTGTAATGTTTATTAATATGTATATGTAATTAATTTACAAATATTATTTTCATTTAAATACAGATGAGAACATTACAATTCCTACATAACGCCATCTATTAGCGGTGAATGAAACCAATATCTATGACAGTGAAAGGCTTTTCAAGCATTCACCGGTCGTGCTTTGGATGTAGAAAGAAATGTTTACCACTTGTAATGTAATATAGATGGCTGTAATGACGTGAGGCAGAGTAGTGGTTGGAGAATGGATAGTCTTAGGTTTGACTCCCTTCATGAATCATTAAGGCTGAGTTGCACCAACTTACTTTAACTATAAGACTAGGCGCAGACCACCAATTTTTATTTGGCCGATAGTTGGGCCCGATTTTAATTTGTATGAAGAATCGGCCAAATCAAATCGGTGTAATGTGCGCACTTCCATACATGCCCATACTGATCATCTGCCCGACTAAACTATCGGCCGACGAAAAATCAATAGCTGCGCCTAGGCTAAAAATAACCGATGTTTTTTGTATGAGTTTGACAGATTTGTAACGTTTGTTTAAGTTAAAGTAAGATGTTGCAACCCAGCCTAACTTTCTTTCTAGATTATGAAGAAAGTTATGAATAAAATTGTTTTATTCTTATCCACCCAAAAGGTGGACCTACGACCTCATAAAGGTAGCAGGGCCGCTACCAACCGGGTGATGTGGAAATCATTGGGGGAGGCCTATGTTCAGCAGTGGACGTCCTGTGGCTGAAATGATAATGATGACGTCTTATCCACGAGCTGTTAAAATGGAATCTGTAACGCTCATAAACTACTAACTACTACTAGTATTGAAATATACTTACTACCTATATGTATTATACTCATATGTATAAGTATAATAAAATACTTTTTAATGCGCAGTACTAACAATAGCATGGATTCACGAGAGACAGTATTTTAGTAAGAATTACTCAATAACATCGTATCTCTACCATATTTGTAAAATATTTAAATGTAAAGTTAATGGTAGCAGTGCTTATTTTTATTTTTTTTTTATTCAGAAAACCACAGCTCTTTATATTAATAATACTTAAATATATATCTATGAAGCAATAACACAGTAAACATTTTTTTACAAATATAAACATAGACAGAAACTACCTAAATTATAAACAATTTAAACTAAATAATTATAGTTCCAAATTGACCTAAAGATTGGCATTCAAGATTGGCCCTAAAATCAATTTTCTCTTAACCTACAATCACTGTCATAACAGCACCCAACACAACCTTAGTAGGTCACACGAAAACGGGGGAAAACTGAAGATCTATCATGTAATTTGTTTGTCCGTCTGTCAAACTACGTCAGTATAACTGGCCGGGGTTACATAAACTGTGGTTATATCGGACCTTTATGTAACCGCCTCACGCGCAGTGGGGACGACGGAACGCCAGTCTTCGAGCAGCTTTCGTTCAAACCGCGCGCGGGTCACAGCAAAATGAAAGCGAACTTTTAAAAACATAATACACTAATGTTCTGACGCATCAAAAGCAAGGATCCTCTCGTCCAGCTGTTCTGGTGGAAAATGAAAGTGAAATCAGTGCACTGACCGCGGTAATATGTACAGCGAAAACGCGTGGAAAGTAATACTGCTGGTCGCGGCTACCGCGGCGGCGGGCGAGCCGAGCCACGCGCTCAGTCTAGTCTACCAAAAACCGTTCAGAAATGTCATGTTCGTGCCCAGGAAGTTGTACAGGACCCGCTCTAGACAATCCAGGGTGCTATTCCTGGACGACAATGAGAACCACCAGCCATTTGGACGGGGGGAGATTGATCTGACTTTGGACAAGAACTCGAAGGTTAAATTTGATGATGCGTCCGATTACGAGTTCACGTCTCCAGAAGACGGTGACACTACAACGAAGAGTCAATTGGACGAGACGCCATCAGGGAATGAGAGATTCTACGAGCCCTTGCCTCGGTTCAGGCCATATCAGTCTTTTCCAAGTTACTACCAAGGGAGGTTTTCGCGTCCGTACGCTCCGACTTTCGGCTTCGATCCGTATCAGCCGTCGTTCGCTCCAGCCGTCAGTAATGGCTTGTACAGCGGGTACAACGGGTGGAAGGCGCGTAGTCCCAGAGTAGTGTTTCCATACGCCTCGGATAGTGTGAATTCGGTTCTCCATACGAACTCCCATGCCGGGCCTGGGGCGTTCGATAATGTGGTGTTTCGTGATCAAAACTTCGGCATCAACGACGTGGGGACGGACGAGCAAGGGTTGCAGGACATCAACGGGGGAAACGACGCCTTCACGGAGAGAGGTGAGTGGTGTTGGCATTAGAAAGGCAATTTAATTGGTTAACAATGTATATTAATGGACGTTAAACTGGCGTTTTGGAACGAGTTTGAATAACATTTCAAAACACGATCTTTTACAATTTAAACTGAAGCAAAAAGACACAAATATTTTTTGTAGACGTACTCGTACATCTTGATTATTTCGAATGTGTTGCTAAGGCGATGGTAACAAAATAATAAAAGTCGCAATTGAGTCCTATTGCTCTTATTTTTGACTCAATTTTGAGTTAAATGTTTTCAGAAACGATACCTATTTTGGGACTAATCTTCTTTATCATTTTTTGGGCTGATTACAATTAAAACATGATGATGATTAAGGTTGTAACAAAACTCTACGTAAAGTTTTTTACAGAATTACCACCGTATTAACCACTTTCTCTACTTAGCTTATTTATCTTTTATTCATACTCGCTTGGTATACAATTACGATCAGCTGATCGTTGATGAAGCAATTCATATTATTCATTTAAGCAAATCGCTACACAAGTTATACCAGACGTATTTGATAAATTCTAACTTATTATACTTAATACACAATTGGATTATAAAATTGTTTATTTTCTTGATAAGTCACTGGCACTAGCTAGTCTGAAACTATACTAATATAAGCTGAAGAGTTTGTTTGTTTGAACTCCCTAATCTCAGGAACTAATGGTCCGATTTGAAAAATTATTTGTGTATTGGATAGCCTATTTACCGAGGAAGGCTTTAAGCTATACAACATCACCCTCAGCCAATAGGGGCGGAGCAGTAAAGAAAAATGTTGCGAAAACGGGAAATCCTATTCAAACTATTTTCACGCGTACGAAGTCGCGGGCACAACAATTTTTTTAAAATAGCTCTTACTACCAACACATAAGAAGCCAGATTGCTTGGCTTAATCTAGCTATACATTATCAGCTGATATATACAAAACAACTTTTACTATGACTTTTACTGGACCAAGAATAAGATGGACCTCGCAAAATAGATTCTCTGTTACATAATTTTAAAGATTTAAATTGTATTAGCAAAATGGTTTCGTGATTTTGTTTTTTAAATAAACTCAATTAATTAACTTTGTTCATCTGTAAATTTTGTCTCTCACAGAAAAACTTTATCGCGCGCGTCCCTGTTTCAAAAACCGGGATAAAAACTATCCTATGTCCTTTCCCGGGACTCAAACTAACTCTATGCCAAATTTCATCAAAATCGGTTCAGTGGTTTAAGCGTGAAAGCGAGACAGACAGACAAAGTTATTTTCGCATTTATAATATTAAGTATAGAAGTATACATTTTGAGATTGAATTAAATTCAAATTCAAATAGTTTATTCAGCACATAGGCACTTACACGTCCCAAATATAGCTTGCCCTACCACCACTTCTGGCTGGCTAGTGCTGAAAAGAATTGGTGGAAGAAACTCAGTCAAAGTAAATAGCTCTATGCCAAGTAGCCCAAGTGAGAAGTAGCCAAAATGAGAAGTGGCTATAATGAGAAGTAGTCCATGAGTGAGTCAGTTGCTAAAATGAGAATTAGCCCTAAAGCGCCTAAAGGACAAATCGGGACTATTCCTACCTCTCGTTCCCACCGCTGCAACTCCTGTGTAGCCAGCATCTACAGCTTGACCGCCATAAAAACCCAACCAATGAAGGTCAAGTTTGTCCCGGGGGAAAGTTAAACTGTCATTGGACCCGCAACGAAATTAATCAGAAGAACATAGGAGGAAAGGACAAAATAATGTGTGTGTGTGCGCAACTCTGTGGCAACTTAAATCGTTGTTAAGTCCAATTTTACAACAACAACAACAAAAAAATAGTCTGATATGCCGTTGACTCTACTATGAAAGTACAGCATAATAGGATTACTTGAAAAATAACATTTAATTGCCAATCTAACGAAGAAGACTTTTTTCAAATGATAAATCACAATTTTTTATGTTGATAATGATTACATTCTTTCCGTAGTTTTGTTCGTATCAAAAAACTGTATGTTATTGTTTCTACAATCTATACTTACTAGTATTATAAAGCTGAAGAGTTTATTTGTTTGAACGCGCTAAACTCAGGAACTACTGGTCCGATTTGAAAAAATCTTTTTGTGTTGGATAGCCCATTTATCGAGGAAGCTTTAGGCTAATATAACATCACCCTACAGCCAATAGGGGCGGAGTTGTAAAGAAAAATGTTGAAAAATCGGGAATGTCATTCAAACTATTTTCACGCGTACGAAGTCGCAGGCACAGCTATTTTATTAATAAATAATGGATGACGTATAAACGACAGCGTATAAGCTAAACAATGTGCATCTTATTTACTTCTAATAAGTTTTGTTTTGCAATAAACATTATAAACTGATGTACTGTACACAATCGAACAATATTAATTGGTTTTGTATAAACGGAAATCAAATTAACATACATCATTGATCTCTTAAATAAATAGAGCGGAATATAATAAACTAGCTTTTCCCGTTACTTCGTCTCTGTAGATATCGATAAAAAGTGAACTATGTGTATACTTATAGGCTGTTCGTTTCAGCCAAATGACGTCCACTGCTGGACAAAGGTCTCCCCCAAGGATTTCCACGACGGCCGGTCCTGCGCCGCCCGCATCCAGTCACCTCCTGCGACCTTTAAAGATCGTCGGTCCACCTAGTAATTATGAGCTGTAACGATATGTGATTTCATCAAATCTGACCAGTAGTTTTCGTGTGTTGACGTAACAAACATACATGCATCTTTATTTACACACTACACTACACTTGGTGCTTAATATGTCACAAAATAGTGTACGAAATTCTCAAATATTCTCTGTCAACCTTAGTACAGATAGCGAAAAATGGTTTGTGAAGCCCAAAGTAGCCAAAAAGTTCGCAGCACGTCTTTGTTACAATGGGAATAAGGTTGTATTGCCAAATTTTGGCCACTTTGGGTGTCAAGAACTATTTGAAGCTGCTGTATACTAAATTGTATTATTTCCAATTTGTAGGTATACAATATGAGTAGTATAGTCTATTTAATTTAATTTTATTTGCAAACTACACGTTCATTAAAAACCTGAAAATATGTATTTCAGAGTGTGTGTTGTAACAACTAAGGTCATGACCCCGGTGTCAGACATGAGCATAACATGACATCTGACATGACTCAATCGAAACGACTTTACGTCTTTCAAAGTGAAAACATTTTATTTTCGATAGTTTAAGGCTGATGTATGCTTGTCGTTTTCTAAACAAGCTACAAACAAGGCACAAACAGACAAAATATTTTATTTATTCGAGTGACCTTCGTGGAAATTGAACCCTGTATTTCGCTCGTAGTTGTCTAAGACTAGGCGCCGATCATCGATTTTTCGTTGGCCGATCGTTTAGTCGGGCAGTTGATCAGTATGGGCATGTATGGAAATACGCACATTACACCGATTTGATTTGGCCGATTCTTCATACAAATTAAAATCGGGCACAACTATCGGCCAGGTGTTATATTACACAAGGTGTTTCATTACTATGTGTGACCTAATTCGGATTTTAACTCTGACCCTCCGATTTGTCTAGTCCGAAATGCCTATTTAAATTTTAATTGACATTAATATATCTTTTGAATCAATTGTCACACTGCTTTATTTCTACTAACTTTTCATATTATGTATATTTTTAAAGTGTATTACAATAAAATGCACATGATCTATGTATAAAGTAACTACAAAAAGAAGATTTATATAGTGTTTTATTAGATTATATTATAATAAACCCGGAATTGAATCAGTTCTCTCTCAGCTTCTAGCAGTTTTTCAAACCACCAAGCTATGCGTTCATCGGCATGTCAAATTCCAAATAATCCGTCACTAATTTCCATATTGTAAGAAAATTGATTTCGATCTTATCCAACCTTATTTTGATTACATAAAAATCTGATTCACTTTTTTGACTCTCACGTTCAATTTTAACTATCACATAAATCACCTTGTTTTACACTAAGTATGCTTCAATTTTTCGAGCAAAATAATAACTGTTATAACTAATACATGTCCACAAGGCTTGGCATCACCTTAACATTAACAGTCACTATAAGGCTGGGTTGCACCATCTTACTTTAACTTTGACATACGTCAAAAATCTGTCATACTCCATACAAAAAACACCGGTTATCGTCATAGTTACCATCAAAGTTAGGTGGTGGAACTCAGCTTAAGTATTGACCGGTGTTTTTGTATGAAGTTTGACAGACTTTTGACGTTTGTTACAGTCCTTGTAACATATTGTATCCCTGACGTGCTTAGTTTGAAGAACTGTTAACTTAATAGTATTCTGTGGTACTGTGTCGATCCTTTATCGACTTTTGTAAGAAAAATATACATATTGTATACAAAGACTCTATAAATGCTGCAGCTCACCAATTGGAATAAAGTTGTTTTGACAACTTTTTGGCCACTTTGGGTGTCACGAACTAATTGACTCTGAGTGTACCTAAATCTGACGCAAAAAAGATTGCTTGCTTTCGGGTTTTCAAAATGTTTTGAAGCTGCTAAGAAAATAACTTTCGACCCATTACTTCGCAGTCTAGAGTTAGATTTGGCGGGTTATTGTGAGGAAATGACACGTAGAGCTGAATTTCTTTTGCACATAGAGTCGTCAAATGAAGCTGCCACGCGATCTCTACGAAGTTAGAGCTTTGCTGGATGTGGCACGAAAAAATGTATTTATTATAATTTTGTAAAGGATGATTCTCAGGTCTTTCAAGAGTCATGACCAATAAATAAGTTAAAAAAGTGACACAACTATACGGCTGATGACAATTTTATGGAAAAGTGTTTTTTTTTTTTGGAAAATGTGAACTTCCTTCTCTTGGGGAAAATTGTTGCATTTTGAGCAGTAGAATCAATTCTTTTTGATTGGTCATCTACCAATATGCTGCATGTATTTGGATATAGCCTAGTGTTTCTCAAATATGAGATCACGTGAAAAAATGATGTGGTGGTTGATTTTTTATTGATTGATTGACCTTTTGCTAGACTGGCGAGTACTCTGACAATGGACTGACAAAATTGTAAAACTTTTAAAATTCATAAAATATGTATTAATTTCATACTAAAATAAATTCAAAATGACTCTACTTTGGCGTGTTTTAAGTTAGTCAATCCATTTTGTTGTATTTTGTTACTGTTTTTTTAATAATAAACGTTTGCTGTATTTCACTGTCCGTCAATCAATGCCTGAAAAATTAAAAATAGTAAGCCTGTAATTAATTCAATTATAAACCAATCACTAACAATTATAGTTCCTAGCGTGTATTATTTACCGGATGTTATGTATTATTGTTATGTATATTTATGTATTCATGCGTATAGTTCGTACTCACGCGCACACCATGCAATCGGTTATATTATATGTTATGTGTCCGTAATAGTAGCAAATTAGTTTATGTAATGAAATGTAAATTAATTTATTTAAATATGAATCCCTGAATAAATTGCTAAGCGCAAAACTTGGAAACGAATGGATCGATTTGGTATCTATACCCGATAGCGATAGCAAGACAACTGGACTACAGGACGTTAAATTCTGTTTTTAACTATCATCATCATCATCAACAGCCCTTTACAGTCCACTGCTGGACTATGAGCCTCCTCCACTATAGTGGAGGGTTTTGCCATAATCCCCACGCTTGGCAGGCGGGTTGGAGATCGCAGTTTAAAAGATTGATGTTTTTCAGAGAGCGCTGCTGCCCGTTCTCTGTTTGATGTGTCGTCCCTAAGTCGCCTCTTACGACACTCGCGGGAAGAGTAAGTTTTGGTGACAAATGTATTCTACTCTGTCGTCACCACACGGCAATTTTAACTAAAGGTTAACTTACCTTTAACTGCCAAATTATAATGCTCTTAAAGTTTTTGTTATGGTGAAAGACTTGAGAAGATGGTACTTAGAACAAGGTCTAACCAACCAAACTGAGTACAGAATGTCCCCATGGGTAATCGAACCCGGTATCTCTGGACCTAAGACACTGCTCCTTCTGGGATTCGATCACAGGACCTCTAGGTCTGAAGCAGATGGTCTTATGCCCGTTTTCACTATCAATCTCTATTTTTTAAGTGACCCCTATGTAGGTATTGATGGTGAAAACGGGCATTAATATACACAGGTAGACCGCTGAGGTGGATGCAGTAGAATCCCTTTAGTAAGACGTCGTTTATAACGACCGACTGCTTTTAGCGACGTATAATGTTTGGTTGATTTGTTGAGAAAGTAAATGTAAAGTGCCCCTTAAGGGCTACTTTTTATTATTATTTTTGAAAGAAAGAAAGGAAATAAGAATAGAAGTATTTCCTTCTATTTTAACAACAAATATATGACAGATATGTACCATCCTAGACCGCATCCCACTTAACATCAGGTGCGATTGTGGTCAAATACCTGCCTTGTTATGCATAAAAAAAAAAAAAAAAAAACAAGCTCAGGCAACATAAGACAAGCACAAAAAAAAACTTGCCAAAAAATTAGGTCATCCACTCAGTAACATCTTGACAGTGTAAGTAACTGCCAAAACACTGATTTTCAGTGGGTGCCTTTTCTGCATGGTTAAACACAAAAAGAAGAAAAATAATAATTATGAAAACCACGTTCAATAAATTTTATCGTTTTGTATAATTCGTTTCGTTCATTTTTGATGTTCATAAGTGTCAAAATATTGGTCTAGACTGAATAAAATATTTTTGTTTTTATTTTCAAAAATAACGTAAAAATAACTTTTTAGTACGACATAATCGGTCCCTTGAGCGTCGTTTATAATCAAATTCTACATGTTTATAGCTGTTTTGATGATTCGCCAAAATCTCTTCCAGTAAAGTTCGCATCTTCGCGCGCCACACAATGGAACTTTTACTCAATTGTGTGATAATGCACTCAAAAACGCCGCACGCGCACGATTTCCCGACTCCCGTTGACATACGCTGGTTACTTCAGAAAAAGTTTCGTTCATACACAAGTTCATTTTAGCTTTTAACTTAATTTTTTCAAGTTATTTAAAATTTAGTTTGAGAAGCGCTAAGAAATTCTAATAACGATTTAACTTAATATTTCTGTGCTCTCCGGCTATTTTGCCATATCTATCAATGTACTAAGGCTGACTTGCACCACCTAACTCTAACCGTAACTGCAACGTTAACCGGTTTTTTTTACGTTTCTTACAGTTAAAGTAAGATGGTGCAATCCAGCCGAAGTTGCACTTTTTTAAGTGATTCTAAGGTTGGGCTGCACCGTCTTGCTTCAATTACTTATAACAAACGTCAAAAGTCTTTCAAACTCCATACAAAAACACCGGTTATGGTTATAGTTACTGTTAAAGTAAGTTGATGCAACTCATCCAAATTTTTTATTTTATTTTATTAAAAGCATACATAAGCCAAATCTTAAATTTATCATGAGAAAGGAGAGCTCTTATTCCATTCATTCATTTTTTCAAGTTTAGTTGCAAAACATAGCCTATAACTTACTCCCAGGTCTTATCCATCTATTACCTTCACATGGCAACCAAATACTTTTAATTAAAAAAAAATAGTGGCTGAGTTTCTTGCGCTGCTTCTTCTCAGCATTGGCCCATTTAATGTCCCGAAGCAGCGGTAGGGTTAATACTGGGACATGTAAAAGTGTTTTAAAAGCCTACTTGCAAAATAAAATGAATTTTTATTTAAAATATTTTAGGCGTACTTCAACAGAAAAACAAACAAACATACTTTACCGTTTGTTTAATTATCGTAGACTCAATGTCAACCTTTCTTTTCCACAGATTATAAAGAGCAAGTTGACGTCAAAAATGTATTCACTCATTTAAATATACGCGACATACATTCACGCGACGAGTAAA
This sequence comes from Ostrinia nubilalis, assembly GCF_963855985.1. Lineage (NCBI taxonomy): Eukaryota > Metazoa > Arthropoda > Insecta > Lepidoptera > Crambidae > Ostrinia > Ostrinia nubilalis. The sequence continues at coordinate 5,739,350 of NC_087114.1, read as the reverse complement.
AACGAGAGTTTTTCCAATCGATTGCTATCTCACCTCTATTACTTCACAATTACAGTTCAAAATCGTATAGCCGATATTTTTTTAAGATCGTAAACCACAAATTAATTTCCTATATCAAAAATGCACGTTAGAACTGTCAAAAGTATTGCACACGGAACAGTTGATTATTGTAATGTGTGACGTAAGACGATGAAAGTAAAGTCGTTATTACAATGTATTGTTTAATCAGCCATTAGCATTATAACGGTTAAATGGTTCTATGAAACGCTGTTGTTTCAAAATGTATCTACTAAGGGATTTCAAACCTTAAAATTTACTTAGCTCACTCTGTCATCATCATCATCATTTCAGCTACAGGACGTCCACTGCTGAACATAGGCCTCCCCCAATGACTTCCACATCGCACTCTGTCATACTTTTGGTAAATAACATTAATGAAAACTTTACTGCCTTTAGATTATTTACTTCAAATTATTAGCTGTCAGTTCTATGAACCATTTTTGGCATTGAGCTTTTCTGGAGTCCATGAAATGGAGACCAAAAACCGTGTGACACCTACAAGGTGAACAGATGACCTTGAAGAGGTTGCAGGCTACCAACTGGCCTGGTATAGGCCAATGTTAAGTAGTAGGTGTCTTATAATTGAAATGATGCATTATCACTCCCTCCTTGGATGCTGTAAAAGGCTTTTAAGTGAAAACTATAAGAACAGAGAAAAGGTCTCCCCAACCTGCCTGGTCAGTGTGGGATTGTAGGCCAAATCCTTCATTTGTCTCTGGTAAATTATCTTTAGGATCATTCTCCGGCAGTAGAAACCAAATGGTGATTCAGACAGATCAAAATTATATTTGCAAGAGCCAAAAAGTTTAAAAATAAAGAAAGAACGTTTAAAAACAAAGTTAAATAAAAATGTTGTCATAATAGGCATTAATGTAAGCGTTCATAGTTTCTAAATATGCAAAATGCTTCATGAATAACAAATTCGATTGCGAATGTTGGATTTTTTCGCCAAATTTGTGTCATAATTATGAGTCCTATAGAACTGATTCACAGCTCTTATCACGCCTACTTATAGGGTTGACAATGCAGTGATTTATTTACTTAAACGTAAAAAAAAATTTTGCCCGTCAAGTATTATCGTAAGTATTATAAGTAATATTATCAAAAATATTTTTAAGTGGTTAACCAAAAATCTAAGTTATGACGCGTTAAAGTTCTGCGTGACGTCACAAAGTGCTACACTTTTAACCACGCCTTGACGTCACGTGTCTCTTCTTTTGAACTTTGACGTACTTAACTCTTTCAATTTTCATTAGTTTGGAAAACTGAAAAATACATGTCAAGTATTTTTTGATAACTTCTCTCTCTGTTTTGAAGAGAAATGAAGAGTATTTTAAATCTATCTTTCTAATCCCACTTAGCACCAAAAGCCTAGGCTTGAACGAATAAAACTATGAAAAGAAAGTCGCATGTCAAGGGAACTGTACAGTAACTATGATGTATATTATGTATTACTGTATACCGAATACTGTGTCATGTGTGAAGTCGCTCATAAAACTACATACGCCATCGACGAAAAAAAACGTACACGATAAAACGGAACAGTGAAACGGAGACATATGTGAACCGGCCGTAAAATAAAAAATACAGTCAAGTTTCCTATAATAACTGACTTCACCGGGAATCGAACCTGGGACTCCATAAAGTGGCAGCCCTAGCCCAAATCTCGTTAGACATTAGTGCACTTTCCACTTTCGACGGCCTTATGCAATACGCGGTGACCGCGTAACTGTGATATAATGCTGTCCTGCTCTATCTCGCCGGAGAACGTCGCTCCGTCCCGCTCTATGCGGAAGGATAATTAGCTAGCTTCTGCCTGTGGCTTTGCCCGCGCTGGTTTTGGTATAACACAGAAAATTGAAACGTTTTGTGTCCACCATTGAAATTTTTTATTAAGTGTTAAGAGATGAGATACAATATTATTAAACTTAGATGAGATACAATATTATTAAACATTATTTTGATTCCGAAAATATTTGTTTTTGGTACGACCAAATGGCCAGCTGTAACAAACCATAATTAAATCATAATTCCATATGGGTGTCCTAAAAAAAAGAAAAAAAAAATAGTCCTAGAACCTAAAACATCTAAAAGAGTACAATTATGGACCACAAAATCAATGTAGTGAATTTTTATAGATTGACCTCAATTTCATTCGTTGGCAAAAAGTAGATGTAAGGCGGTTATCATACTGCGCCGCGCTCCGCCGCGGAGCGCGGGGCGACAGATTTAATAATTGTATGCAAGTACCTCAGTTTGTATAGAAAACACGCGCGGCACTTCACACTGACAACGCGTCCCCGCGCGTGATTTTTTATATGAAATCACGCGCGCGGCGGAGCGCAGCGCAGTGTGATAACCGCCTAATAGTTTATTTATTGCAAACTAAATAAAACCGTCAAATACAGAACGTGAAACGACCGATTTAGGTGGTCTTATCGCTAGGAGCTAGGCTCTTTTAAACTGGAGACAATACAGTTGCTTAAAATAAAAAGACGGTGAAGAAATATGACCACAAAATCCATAGAGGCGAGGCGTTCAAGTTACGGTGCGGACAAGTGTGCGTTGCAGCATGGAGTTTCATTCAAAGAATACTGACTGCCTCGAATCGATACGGTTACGATCCCTTTCCGGGTTGATAAATGTGCCTGAGTGACTAAATGGGCCAGTGCTGAGAAGAAGCAGCGCAAGAAACTCAGTGACAATAGTGACATGTTGACAACAGTTCTTGCGCTGCTTCTTCGCAGCACTGGCCCATTTATTGTCCCGAAGCAGTCAAGTGGTAGGGTTAATATTGGGATGTGTAAAAGTGCTTTTTAAAAGCCTATTTGCAAAAATAAATGAGTTTTATGAGTTTTTTATGCTACGGCCTTTAAGTGCTAGACCTATAGTGAAAACGTATAAGATGACATTGGACTAGATTTCGATAAGATTTTTGCCTCCGACAAAGCGCTTGTATGAAGATGTTATTAATCCAACTGCAAATGAATGACACCACAAACAAAACCAACGAAGAATACACAACAACTGGCCCACATTTGCACCAGTGACGTCACGATGTGGGTCACCCATGTCTACCACGTGATAGTTTAATGCACATTATCGGCTTACGTAATGCTACATTAAAAAGAAACTATGCATCCTCAATACGGTGACGCAATCAAAATAAAAGGCGGAAGAGGTGGTGATATGTATGAGATATGAGATATATTCTGTCTGCTGATTTGTCTACGAACGTTACGAAATGTTTGGACCAAAACATCCGTTTGAACTATCAAGTTTTAGCCAAAATATTATAAAGCTGAAAAATTTGTTTGTTTGAACGCGCTTATCTCAGGAACTACGGTGCCGATTTGAAAAATTCTTTCAGTGTCAGATAGCCTATTTATTGAGAAAGGTTTTAGGCTATATAACATCATCCTACAGCCAATAGGGGCGAAGCAGTAAAGAAAAATTTTTCAAAAACGGGAAATATTACTCAAACTTATATGTATTTTCACGCGTACGAAGTCGCTCAGCTAGTCTAATGTAAAATTACGTCACAATCCTAAGTAACTCTCATAGTGTCTGGATCTAGGAATTCGAATACATAGCAACCACATTTCCGTGATACATTATACATTATGTCATAGCACGTAACCGTGTGACATAATAGTAAGTCCTACATGGAGGCAGACCTATATAGGACGGGTTAGTGCTAGATGGGCTCATGTAATAGGCTCATGTTTAAGTGTTACCACATCACTTGTGACCCTAATGTCCCCTATAAACTACTTTACTACCTTTTAAGCAGGGCCAGAGAGATTTGGTCATCATCATCATCATTTCAGCCATAGGACGTCCACTGCAGAACATAGGCCTCCCCCAATGCTTTCCATGTTGATCGATTGGTAGCGGCCTGCGTTCAGCGCTTCCCTGCTACCTTTACGATGTCGTCTGTCCACCTTGTGGGTTCAGTGGTTTAGGCGTGAAAGCGACACAGACAGACAGACAGAGTTACTTTCGCATTAATAATATTAGTAAGGATTGACAAATGACAGCGGCCGAGTTTAGATTGTGATAAAAATCTACGAATTTATACATTTGTTTTAAATCTGGATTTATTTAGTAGAACAAACGAACATTGCCTGTAATATCAAGTATTAAAAAAAAAAGGTAATTTTTTTAGTGCGATCTTACTCAATTCGGCAAGACCACATACAAAAATTCTAAATAGTATAGGGACTTAGATCTCAAATCTTCATAGTACCACTGTTCACTTCGGTATTTATTTAATCGGGAAAAATCAAATGATACCGCGAGTTAAATAAGCACAGCGCCATCTAGTGGTATAACTTGTAATACAATTCTCTTGGTTTAGGTTGTATGTTATTTATTTTAAGTATTTATAATAAGTATTAGTATTTAAATTATTCGTATTCATATTTCTTAGATTAGGCTTAAACAGGGAACACCATTTGGTCCCATAAAAATTTGATCTAATTTGATTCAGTAGTTTTTATTTTATGAGCATTTTTAGTTTACCTGGACGTCGTAATTTGCTCGGCGTCGTCGTAATTCGTGACAATTATGTCGTCCAGAAATCTTTACAACCTATACATACACCGATTACTTAAATATTTATGGTTTGATTTGAATAATTCTTGTTTTTTTCGATAGGAAATACCAAATGGCACAAATAGCAATGGACACATAAAAAAATAATTTAGTTTAACTTAGTAGTTTTTATTTTTTGAGTATGAATTTCGATCAGATTTTTTTCGGAGTCATTTTAAAAATTCCGTTCCCGTTTCTTGGGATTAGATATTACTAGACAAGACAATAAACAATCTATTATCTAGAAAAATTTTACTGTAGTTTACAAAACAACCTATTACAAACACTAAAAAGTAAAAAAAAAACTGCGTTTAAAAAAACTGACTTCAAAAACTAAGCCGCTTCCACAAAAGTCCACTAAAGGTATAAAAATAATTACGTTATTTATATTAGGACAAATACATGACCATGATTGATATTTTTGGAGTCGGTGCCAGTCAGCCAAAAGCCAAGCTCAAGAACCAGCTGAAAGTGAAACAAAACTTAACCTGGAATCCTCAGTTATTGAGGAACGGACTATCTTACTTTTAATTACTAATTAAATTGTGGTTAACTGGTAGAGAGTGCCACCCTACATTAAGTCCGCCACTGTATAGTTGTTGCAATTCACGAAGGCGAGTGAGCTTTACATGTGTGGTGGCTCGCTACTGTTCGTTTTTCAAACGTTTTGACAGACATTACACTATCGTTATGTGCATGTACAATGAGGGTGTTCGTGATTGAAAAATCCGCCAGATGGCAATACGTAGACGGGAGGTCCAAATGCTGCATGATTGGTGGATTTTGACATATCTGTCAATGTCATGTCAAAATCCACCAATCATGCAGCATTTGGACCTCCCGTCTACGTATTGCCATCTTGCGGATTTTTCAATCGCGTCGCGAAAACCCTCATAGTACACGTACACACACAAGTAAAGCTCACTCGCCTTCGTGAGTTGCAAAAACTATACTTCACTTTATGTAAAAAAGTTTAAACAAATAAATAATTGCCAAAACAACAAGGCGTAGACTGCAGGAAATCTAAAGCTTATATTCGAATAGGGATGTTTCCTGGGTAAAAAAGCAAGAGTTTTAATTAGTCCGTCAGTTAGCTTATCAAAAAATACTCGACACCTATTTTTCACTTTTTAAAACTAATGAAAATGTAAAGAGATAAAGCGTGCCAAAGTTCTAAAGAAAAGGCCCGTTACGTCAGTGAGTGCGTAAAAAAGCTGCACTTTGTAACGTCGCGAGGAACTTCAACGCACTATAACTTTGTAATTATTTGTTTGATTGACAATTAAAAATATACGTGTCCACTGTCCAATATTTTTTTTAAAATTAAAATTGACGGACTAAAAATTTTTTTTTAGGAAACTAGCCTATTGAAATACTTTTTATAAGCTGTCATAACGCGTTTCCTTTGTACATTTGAAAAGGAATACGTCCATTGTTATTACGAGTATAACTGATTGATTGAAATTTGCTATTTATTGATTTCAAAGTGATTATTTTTCAGTTAATTGAAACGAAATCGGGTTTTCATGGCTAAATAATCGAGTTCTTTTAAATACTTAAAGAAACAGTGCTTAGAAATATGTATGTACTGTTTAATGATAGGTATTACTTTTTAAAAGAGAAAAATGTAAAAGAGTTTTTAAAAAGCCTACTTGCGAAATACAAATAAATGAGTTAGAACTTTTAAAATACAACATGGGTCATGTCAACGTGTCAATTGTCGATGGCTCCTACGTATAAGGGCGAAACTGCCGCTTACGTCTTTTTCCAATTATTTAAGCAATGATTTCACTTTGCTCTAATCTATAACATCAGTAAGAAAAAAAAATTTTTTTTCCATTAGATACAAAATAAAATTTTAGGCAAATAGGCGTATGTGCAAAACTACGCCACGTATAAAGCCCAATCATACGATTCGTCAATCTATACGAGTAGTTGCTTACATAAACATATATTTTTTATAATCCAAATCTTAAATAAAGCGTTAAGAGTCGCATCTCAAACTAATTTGAAAATTATAAATAACTTGAAAAAATCGAACTGCCTAAGGCATCGTGGGTTCAATTCCCGCCTTAGGCAATTCGATTTTTTCAAGTTATTTATATTTTTTTAAAATATGACACATTATGTTAAAAGACCTAACTAAATCTCGAGCACAGTATATGGGCGTATTTGCGTTAAAACGTAAAACGGTACATTAAACGACTTTTTCTAACTGATTTATTATTGATATAGCACATGATAACAATTAAAATAATTACATGCATAAATAAAGAGAGTAATCGCTCAAAATATTATATTTACGTTGTCATTTAAGTCTCTTTACGTTGAACAATATACATGAAATTATAGAAATATGCCGACGTAAAAGGGCAATGCGTAAAATCTCAAAATATATAAGAAAAATATAAAAATTGATAACAGCAGTAGCAAAAGCATTACATGTTAAGGCTAAATGTAAAATTTCATTAAATTCGTTTTAGTAGGTCAGAAGATATGACCCAAAAATATGGTTCTGGCCACTAAAATGGCTCTCCTGTAAAATTTACTTTTTTCACTTACGCCAGTATACGTAGGAGCCATCGTTGTATGACTTAGGCTACGTCATAGTTACGTTAAAGTAACAACCGGTGTTTTTTGTATGAAGTTTGACAGATTTTTGACGTTTGTCAAATTTAAAGTAAAATGGTGCAACCCAGCCGTACGTAAGTACTCACGGCTTGACGTTTTGGCTGTGTTAAATTTGATATCTATTTATAACTCAAAGGTGACTGACTGACTGATTGACACAGTGATCTATCAACGCACAGCCCAAACCACTGGATGGATCGGGCTGAAATTGGGAATGCAGGTAGATGTTCCTAAGAAAGAATCCATCCACTAAGAAAGGATTTTACGAAACTCCACCCCTAAGGGGGTAAAACGGCTTCCACGCGTACTAAGTCACGGGCGGCCGCTAGTTTTGTAATAAAATAATCCGTACTCTAAAAAAAACGACTTACCTACTCATTAAAAGTGCTTAGAAAATTCAAAGCTAAGTATTTTCGAAATATCTTTTTATTTCTTATGTTTAATTACCCATATTTTTTCCCGATTACAAGTTACACCATTTTTCCTTTCACAATATTGTCTCTCGACAATTAAAAATTTTCTAACACATCTTGTTTACTCTCGATTGACCTAATTTTCTACAACAATGGCACTTTCATAGTTTTACAAGAGCCAATTAAACCCTAAAGTGGTTATATCATTTACGCGTTAACTATTGTTCGTAAAATAATTGTTGTAGATGAAAATATATCAAAAGATCAGTCTGATTAAATACTTGGTGATCTGAGATATTACAACAGTAAAAGACATTAAAGTAGGCACAGATCACATAGTGAGAAAAAGGCTACCAAGCTTTGATACCAAACCAGGCACTGTCATTAATTCACAAACGATACTTGCGTAAGTGAAGCAGCAAATCGAACGCCAGCGTTGAATAGAGCTCTGTGATTGGTTCGTGTGTCACCCTGTGCGTCCATGCGCACTGTGAGACCTCTTAGTCATGTTTGTGAATACGGGCTTAAGTCTGTGATTGTTGATGATGTTGAGAATCAAATTGAGAATTTCATCTTTGAACAGCATGGAGTTTTATTATACTACTTTTTTTAAACAAATTAGTTAAAGTACCATTGGCCCCCCGGTAAGCTAAATACTTATGTTTGTGTTCCAAGTGGGATCATCATAAAGATACATGGTGGGGATCGAACCCGTGTACCTCGGATCTCGATTCGGCCAGTCCGATACTGACATCGTTGGGCTATTGTCACTTCATCATCATCATCATCATTTCAGCCACAGGACGTCCACTGCTGAACATAGGCCTCCCCCAATGATTTCCACAATGGCCGGTTGGTGGCGGCCTGCATCCAGCGCCTTCCACCTTTATGAGGTCGTCGGTCAACTTTGTGGGTGGACGTCCTACGCTCGTCGCGACGTCCGAGGTCTCCACTCCAGAACCTTGCCGCCCCATCGGCCGTCAATTCTGCGTACTATGTGCCCTGTCCATTGCCACTTCAGCTTGCTAATCCGTTGGGGTATGTCAGTGACTTCAGTTCGTTTACGGATCTCCTCATTTCTGATTCGATCTCGTAATTCGCGGTCGCTTATTTTATTATGTCAGAAAAGTTACCATCCGTGTCCCAATTGGGACTCAAACCATCCATTTAGCAAACCTACTATAAATATTTATTTTATAGCCCCCATAACTTTTATTATGATTAAATTGCGTTGAATTTAAGCCCATCTTCACACGGGTTAACACTTTCAAACAAACAAAGGCAGTCTCACGCCATATCAGCGTTTTTGTGGATGGATCAGTGAAACTAACGTTTTCTCCAGTCGCCGCTTCTTCACACGGTGGAGACGTAGAAATTATTGTATTATTGTTGTTTTTTGAACAATTTGTGCGTTGGAGTATCAAGGTCTAAAACTTTATACGTTTACCATTGTTTTGTTTTTGATATTTTCGTAAGACCAAAAGAAAATTATAATTATTTGTGCATTTTGTTATTAATTATTTTCAGAGACCTATCGCGTGGGTAGCACATACAAAAGTAGATTCTTTAGTGTGTATTTTTCTTATAATTCTTTCCTTTAATATAATAATTATCCTGTTTTCGCCTCCGAGATTTATTTTACCGTGTAGTACCCCTGTACGACAAGCCAATCCGCACACAATATTCAGCGTAGTAGTAGTAAAAAACAAAAGAGCGGGCAACCCCACCCCTACCACGCTGTGGGCTCGGTGTCCGAGCGGTCTCATTCCTTTGTGCGCACGCGCAACGACCGCACGCAGTATAAGAAAAATGCTTAAGTGACGTCACCAGGACGTTTTTACCGACAAAAAACGTAATTATTTTAAGTTGTGCAGTGTAGTGACGAGAATTAGACCCAACACAAGGTTGGTTGTAACAACTATTTTGTGCAAGTGCTCGTACATTTTTATTATAAGCGTTGTGACACGACGCGTAACTTTGACCCATTATTAGCTCCAAGTTAACGCGCGATGTTAACCAGTAGCCATTTTTTGCTCCGAGGTAATGCGAGATGTTACCCAGTAGCCATTCTTTTGCTCCGAGGTAATGCGAGATGTTACCCAGTAGCCATTTTTTTCTCCGAGGTAATGCGAGATGTTACCCAGTAACCATTTTCTGCTCTAGCGAGTTAATACGAGATATTAACCAGCAACCACTTTATATTCGGTTATTTTTTAACCAGTAGCCGTTTTTTGCTCTAGCGAGTAAAAACGAGATATTAAGTACCGAGATAGCCAGGTATTGTAATATTATTCACTTTTACGAGTTAAGTATCTTCTTTTCGGCCATTTTTAAAAGCCGTAAAAACAGAACATAATGGGCTCATACAGAAAAATGTTGCGTTTGTACGAAACTACCCACATTAAGAGCTTGCCTTCTTGGCCTTACACCTTATGAACCATCAACCGTCTTGGAGCATGATGACCCGGCGCCGCGGACGCACTCGCCCCAGTCGAGCCTCCGCCTGCTTTTATAACGACCGATGACCCTGTGGCCATACACATTGTTCAATGCTACAAAGGGTAACTGAATAATTTTGTTGTTTCGTATTTTTATACATTACACCAATCGATATTGGTCTAAATACAAAGGCTAGTAAGAAAGAAATAAGTATCAGATCAAAATTCAAAGTGCATTTATGTAGATTCATTACTTGCTATTATAAGGTCAGAATAAAAGATCCTAAATAAACCTTAGGCCGGTTTGTTGACCGAACCGAGTCGAAGTGGAAATAAATGCCTACTTTATATATGAAGTATGACAATAATATGTCGTTTTTTTTCTATGCAACGACTCATATTAACTGACATTGTGATTGTGAATACTTATCAGTCTCACATTTTTTTGTTGGAAACTTACAAAGATCTTTCTACATTTCCGGTCGGTCGACCAATTACATCGACGGTCGACAACTATAACTCATTATAATCCTCTAAAACGGGAAAAGAGGTATTTATTTGATATGACAACTAATCCAGGCTGCTGCACTGAATATATAATTTAAGCTTTAGCCGTTCGCATAACTGTGTGAATCGAGGCTTTATACAGAGGCCGTACCGACAAGCTACGCCCTGCTGTATGGTATGATGGGCTAAGACCTATCACCCGCCCGCGGCGCAACCACGCCGCCTTCCACAAGCGCAGGCGCCGTTATTTACGCCGCAGCGCCGCGCCGCCGCCGCCGCATGCCCAGCGCTGCCAGCGCAACGCGGGAAGCGCCATTAAAGACCGACTAGAACACCAAGGTAACCCGCGTCCCTAGACGACGCGCCATCTATGTACAGGTATGTGCTGGCCGCTTAAAATATTGTTATTTTAAATGCAATGTACCTAATATCCGGTTACAGAATTTATTGTACCGAGATACCTATTCGATTCCCGATTCGAACCCAGATGAATTTTTTCATAATCATCATAACCATGCGAGTAAACATAATTAATTATACATAACAAATAATTATACACGTCGGCGCAGAGACGTTGATATTAAGAATATTCTTAATCGCATCCGTCGACACGAGTACATCCTGAGATTACCCACTTGTTAAAAAAAAAAAAAATTAAAAAAAAAAAGTTCCTAGTATCCTAGAAGAAAGTTTATGTGGTTTAAGCACTTCAAAAGGGATGATATTTTAACCGCAATTAAACTTTTAACAAAAGATTCATTTATGGTTTAAAGAAACTTATTAATGGGTATACCCATGTTACATATACATATGTTTATTACATAAACACGATAGCCACTGAAAAGCAAATAGAATTATGGTCTTATTTTAACGGATGTTTGTTTTGTATCTGAACAAACAGGCAACATTTTTGTTTGTCTCTTTACGGCCTTTCTTTAGCCCTGATATTTTTACAAAGTTTATTTTTTTATTCATGACGTCTCACCAGCTTGTATCTATAAATAATAGATAAAATCTAAGAGCTTCCTTAAACTGTATCGGTATCGGTACATAAGATGACGTCATTTTTTTCTTGTATTGGAAAACATTATTATGTAGGTTTGTACCTACTAATCAACGTATGATTAATGCTAATAATACTATTGATAGTCTTACAAAGTAAGGCTTCATCATCATTATTATTATTTATTTACTAAAAAAAAAAAAAAAAAAGGTCAGTTTTAACTCCATGTACTGTTTTACAATTGGTTCGTATAAATTATTTATGTATAACGTTAGAATTCTCATAAGAAAAGATGCGACATCGTGAAATACATTGAATCATTTCTTATCTTGCTAAATCTTTTAGACAAGCAAAGTATCTTATTATGCGTTAAAGCGATAATAACTATGCCTTTATAAATATAACACAATAATAATTACATTGTAATCAATGTAATAGAAAATTATTGACGCATCAAAAAAGAAATCGGGCCGCTTGTAATAACAACCGGACTAGTGGACTTTGGTCAGTCAAAGAACGAATCAACCACATAAAATAAACTATGTATTATGTAGGTACCTACCAGTACTACCACTACTTGTAACCTTTAGTTTAGATTAAGGAATTTTTTTAATAATACCAAAAAATAATGCGTTGTTATTTTACGAATCGATAACGCTGCCACAAACTCATAATAATGAATGAGTCTTTCTTCCCTTTCTATGAAGTATAAATTGAGAATTAGTATTTTGTTATTTTTTCTTAGCATGATTATAAAAATTCAATCATCACAGTCATAATACTGAAGCTGACTGAATCAAGGTGTCTGAATAAAGACACGGAGTAGGAGCTTGGTTTAATATTGTCTCAGAAAATGTTAGACGCTTTGGTTTCAGTACATGACATAAACCTATTTTTTGTTTCTTGAACTTTGTTTGATATTTAGTCATAATTCATATTTTATCGTCTGGCGTAGAGATTTCTACACGATTAATATGAATTAATTCCAATTAATTCGCCTTAGAATGGCGACCATTTTTTTAGACGTTAATACGTTTTTTCACTAAAAAAAAAAAATAAAAAATAAAAAAAAATATAGAATGCTGGGGCAACAGGTACATCAGTAGTACCATATTGCCCATTTAAGCTTTAGTCCAGTCAATAAAGCATTATAGATGGAAAACTGTAGAACACAATTTCTGACTTCAGGACTTTATTTAAACTAGTTAGGAGGTGAACATAGCAAAAGTCCCCGCCCTTAGCCCTTAAGCCGGTGGGGAGAGGGGGGTTTAAAGGTGCCACTTTTCGGTTTTTCGCCTAATCCTCGGAAACTATGCGTCCTAGTGACATGACTACTATGAACCAAAAAAAGCATATTCAATTTGCTACAGGTGAGATCGACAAGTTTTTCTATAAATTGTATAGTTTTCGCGGCATCTGCTCTAGAAGGTCTGTAATATTGGAAATTTTATTATTGTCTTACATGTTCCCATCAGGAGAAAATCGACTAAATCAACATTGAGCAATCATTCTAGACATGCGGAAGCATGTTAAGCCTAGTTCCAGGGAGGGGACTACACCGTGCGTATATTTAGACGAACCACTTTGAGCCACATTTGACTCCTCATCACTCAAAAACTACTGTGCATTAACACTTCAAATTTGGCTCATGTGTTGAGACTTGCAAGATATACATCAGTTTCAAATTTCATAATTATGCCTCAAACGGTTCTTTAGATATTGACGTCCAAAAATCTACATGTCTGACCTATAGACCAAATTCTAACCACTTCCAGATGACCTCGAAGGTTCAAATTTGGCATCCAGAAAGGTAGTTATGTAAATACAAAGGAACAAATAAAGAACCAGTAAATTTCAACATTTTACATGTGATAGATAGATTTTAGTGCTCTAAATATCGATTTTTGAACGTCAATACCTAAATAACCGTTTGAGGTATATTTATGAAATTTGAAGCTGATGTATATCTTGCAAGTCTCAATACATGAGCCAAATTTGAAGTGTTAATGCACAGTAGTTTTTGAATGATGAGGAGTCAAAAGTGGCTCTAATTGGTTCGTCTAAATATACGCACGGTGCAGTCCCCTCTCTGGAACTAGGCTTAACATGCTCCCGCATGTCTATAGTGTTTGCTCAATGTTGATTTAGTCGATTTTCTCCTGAAAGGAATATGTAAGACAACAATAAAATTTCCAATTTTACAGACCTTCTAGAGCAGATGCCGCAAAAACTATACAAGATATAGAAAAACTTGACGGTCTCACCTGTAGCAAATTGAATAAGCTTTTTTTTGTTCATAGTAGTCATGTCACTAGGACGCATAGTTTCCAAGGATTAAGCGAAAAACCGAAAAGTGGTACCTTTAAACCCCCCTCTCCCCGCCGGCTCAAGGGCTAAGGGCGGGGACTTTTGCTATGTTCACCACCTAACTAGGCTAAATAAAGTCCCGAGGTCAGAAATTGTGTTCCACGGATTTCTCTCTACACCGTCGTTAAGGCATTCATTGACTGGACTACTTACCTTTCCTTGGCAGTGAGTTTTGTATTTGGCAGTCGTGGATCAAACAAAACGTACCAGACTCCGCTATACACTCCGCAAATAATAAATAAATATCCTTCCTTCGACATTTTACACTACGCTCCTTAGTCCCAAACTGAGCAAAGCTATGGGTCCTAGACAACGGATATAAACATACTTAAATACCGTTTTTATATACATAAGTACATATTATACATAGTAACACCTAGACCCATCACAGAAATTAAAATGTATCAATTCAATTTCTGCCCGGCCGGGGATCGAACCCGGGACCTCTCGACATAGTAGTCCGTTTCGAAACCACTACACCAAATGACTGACAAATAAATATTTTTACAATGCTCAATTACATCATTGTACCTACCTTACTCTGTTTTCTTAGCATATTCTAAAGTCGGGTGTATCCTATAATATAATAACATTAAATAACCACCGCTTAGCAATATCGTTAGTGAAATCATATAATTTATTGAAATATATAATTATTTAAATAAATATTATAATTATAGGTCAGGTTTCAAGAATCAAAAGATTGCTATTAAAAGGTGCTATTAAATAGAAACCAAACTTTTTCCTCGCAACAGTGTTACTTGGAATCCAAATTAATACTGTTTTGGAATACTGGTCAAACTGTATCCAAATAAATTAATAAGTTTTAATGAACCACATTATTTATTTATTTAATTAAAATGCAAGTGAGCTTATATTTAACAACAATCAGCTGTTAGCCTTGCAGTCACTGTGATCGATTCGGTGTTAACCACTACCGTCGTCAAGCTCAGTTCTGAGATGAAACTGGATAAATATAGGAAAGGAGTGTCGACACGAGGGTGTTCGGCCCACACAGCACGCGACACGCGGCAGTATTGCCTGCGGTTTGCGCCGCTGTCAACGTTGACACAATTAGCCAGTGTGCTGGATAGACAGGATGCTCTGTCAACTGTCTTGGCAACTTTTTACAATCAGTAGTCGTACTTAACAGTTAATAGAAGTACAAATAAATGTATATAATAATACTCTATAATGAACAAAATCTTGTTGAGACCGTAATACTTGTTATTGTTATGAATAAGTGATGCAATACGATTATAATACAAAAATATTGCTTTATTATGTATTTAGTACATTGACATTTACTCTCTTAACCATTTAACATGGACATTGATCCATGCTCTAAACATCTACACGGTAAAATAAATCTCGGAGGCGAAAACAGGATAATTATATGATCAAACGAACTTACCAAGTGAAGTTCGATCTGAATTATCCTGTTTTCGCCGAAGAGATTTAAGGTCCCTCCCAACCCGAAGATTTCTATATCTTCTTCCCTAGAGGTAAACGTCAATGTCATCTCTTCTCTAAATATAATGAGACCGCTCGGACACCGAGCCCACAGCGTGGTAGGGGTGGGGTTGCCCGCTCTTTTGTTTTTTACTACTACTACGCTGAATATTGTGTGCGGATTGGCTTGTCGTACAGGGGTACTACACGGTAAAATAAATCTCTTCGGCGAAAACAGGATAATTCAGATCGAACTTCACTTGGTAAGTTCGTTTGATCATATAATAATAAATAATAATAAATAAATCTTTGGACAATTTCACACAGCGCCAGCTAGCCCCAAAGTAAGCAACTTAATGCTTGTGTTATGGGTGCTAGCTTGACGGATACACTACTTAGGTATATACTTTTTTTTTAAATACATACATATTATACATAGTAACACCCAGACCCGTCACAGAAATTAAAATTCATCATTTCAATTTCTGCCCGGCCGGGAATCGAACCCGGGACCTCTCGGCATAGTAGTCCGTTCTGAACCACTACACCAAACGGCCGACTATAAATTTTATTGAATCAATATTCACATTAACATTCTCTTAGTAGGAACATTTGATATGATCATTGTTACACGTGGTTTTGCAATGTTGCCAAGAACGAGAAATATGGTCATGGATCTGCACCGACCGTAGCGCGAAATTGCTATTGCGCATTATGACTGCATGGAGGTATACATCTTGTCTTTAACAACGCTTGTCCATAACTGTTACCTACACCTTTGTTAAACAGACGTGAATTACGTGAAAAATTCACAAAAATCATGTATTCTTTCACTAACCCGACCACTGCTTCAGGACAATAAATGTACTGTGACCAAATAGGTATTTACTGATTGGTATTACTTAATATAAAACGTAAACCCCTAGGTGAATCGAAGACATCATAAAGGTAGCAGGAAGGCGCTGAACGCAGGCCGCTACCAACCGGTCAAAATGGAAATCGTTGGGGAGGCCTATGTTCAGCAGTGGATGTCCTATGGTTGAAATGATGATGATGATTATAAAACATAAAAGCCCTCCACCTGTCTGTCTATTCGCAATAAATACAAAAACTACAGTACGGATTTTCATGCGGCTTTCATCATAAATAGAGTGTTTTTGTTGAAGCTTTTTATAAATCACTAGCGGCCGCCCGCGACTTCGTACGCGTGGATCCCGTTTTACCCCCTTCCCGCTTTTCTGTTGAAATTTTTCCTGAATTTTCTTTGCTATAAACCTCACGGAGCCCGAGACCTTTCCAACGAATGCAAAACCGTGGAAATTTCGTGCGTTCTGAAGTTATAGCGTCAGGGAGGAAAACCGGACTTATTTTTATATAGTAGATTATTTTGTCAAGAAGAAAAACATAAAAGTTTTGATTCCGCTTTTTCATAATGGGACGCACGCGATAATTTTTCTTTGTGGTAGATAGATATCATGAATTGACACATATTTTGTAACTTGATGGTCTCCACAATTCCTATTAGAACTCACAGTAGAGTAATCGAATCAAAACGTGACAAATCACTTTTTACCTAATAGAAAGTGACAGAAAAACGAAAGCCACTGAACTCAAGATGGACGACCTTCAACCTTCAGCCATTGTTGTCAGTCCGATTGTCATTTGACTTTTTGTCGATGGTTTGTGAGATAGATGAATTCTCTATGGCTCGTCAATGAAGACTAGTTGACTAGTTCTTACGGTCGTTTGTAGTCATGATGTAATATTGATCATTATAGTTAGTTTATATTATTGAGTGCAAGTGTGGTTTTATTCCCCAGTCAACGAAGCACATGATGTTGTGCCTTGCGTGCCCAAACAACTGCACGCAGGAAGATTTAATGAAGGCTACTGACAACGCCATTCTTGTGGCGGAGTTTTGGACTGACGCTGTGTAGGTTTGTTGTCGACAAGACAAGAAGATCATTATACTTTGAGGGCAAGAAATACCTAATTGCTTATCATTTCAGTCAATGGTCTACTGCCGGACGCTACAAATCATAATCTGACTGTGACAGTCCAGATGGACTCTCATAAGTTATCTTAGGGCCCTATCCCAATCCAATTTTGCGGGACTATCGTGTGAGCACAGAAGTGTGCGATTGAAATTTGAACGGATTGGTTTTTTGGAAACGGGATAAGATAGCTGCCAAAAACAGTTCCTGCAAAAAACGGGATGTTTGCGTGGGCAAGAGCCAATTCTTAAACAGATAGTTAAAGTAAAACTAACATTAAGACAGAAAGAGAGAAAGAAAAACATTAACGAGTTATTTGGTTTATTTACGACGTATTTATAAAACAATAACATTACCATTGTCAGTTAAAGTATTTTTAACATAGCTAAACTATGTTATGGACCATAATAAAAATAATATTTGGATATTTAAAACCAATTGAAATTAAGCTCCCGCCGCGCCGGGCTGCATTCGAAATATTTCCATATTGAGTAATGTTCAATTGATTATGTTAATGTTTTCGTTATTGGTCAACACTTAACCGTTGTTAGTGTTGTTATGAATATTAAAAAGACCGGTAAATTTATTAAAAACCGGTTTTATCTGTATTTTCCTTTACTTTCATGTCCTAAGACTATTCATCTTCGGTTTTTACCATGTCATGTGCTTACTTTTGAAAAATTAAGATTTTTCCATGTAATTCAATCCTTCTTGTTCTCTTCTCAGCACTTGCCATGTTTGTCTCGAAGCGCTGGTAGGGCCCAAAAGATAAGGAGACATGTAAAGTGCCCCATAAGGGCTACCTTTTCTTTTTTTATTATTTACTATATTTTGACGTTCATTAGTGCCACTTGTGGTCTAAATTGAATAAATATTTTTGATTTTGATTTTTTTCTGGCTAGGGTGGAAAGAGTAGGCCAAATCCTCCATTTGCCTCTGGTAAATTAGAGAGGGTCGTGCTCCTGCAGTGGAGACTAAATGACCTGATGATATCATGATGAATAGGTATTTTAAGCCATAATGATGCGGGCGCATCGCGCTATGCATTTTGTTAATAACATCATGGTATTTTTCAAATATTTAGCACAATATTTTTATGCGGGTTGCAGACTTAATTAGCTAAGTTAGGTTACCTTAGCTCGCATACTTGATGCATTTTTCCATTTTATTTGTCTCAGTTGTCTCATCATCATCATTTCAGCCACAGGACGTCCACTGCTGAACATAGGCCTCCACCAATGATAATGCACATCGCCCGGTTGGTAGCGGCCTGCATCCAGCGCCTTCCTGCTACCTCCATGGTCGTCGGTTCACCTTGTGGGCCTACTACTATACCAAACACATGGGAAAATGCGTCAGATATTCGAGTGAAGCTAAACTAGCTTAGTTTTTGGTCAGCTTGAGTTAATGTCCTATGTCCCCTAGATGGGGCAGAGGGCGTCCACAACAGTCCTCCATCGCGTTCGGTCTTGAGCTTTGCGTTTGATCTCGCTCCAAGTCTTACCGATCTTCTTCGCCTCTTAGTTATCAACCTGTAAAAGGCTGTTCGTGTAAATATTTAGTTAAAGAATTTATAGATTTGATACTCATGTATGCAATTTGTAAATTTATCAATAAAGTCGTAAATACGTTAATAGAAGACACTTGTCAAGTTATCACTGAATAATGGATGAATAACTCAATTATTGTTTTAAACTTACAAAAATAGTTCGTTCGAACGAAATATTTTAGTAAGTTAGATCTAAAAAATCTATAATTGTGTTCAAAATTTCTTAATTTTTATTTTCTTTAATTTTGCCTGGCCTACGACTTTACTTTAACCACTGAATAAATTTTGATGAATTTGGTATAGAAATATACTCAGAGATGGAATCTAGGAAAAAATGAAACATAATTTATAATAGACACAACACAACAGGCACAAAAAAGGCAGACTAAATTACTTTTGAAGTTTTTAGTGAAACTGAAAACTTAATCGACATCATAATATAAAAAAAGTAACCTCTTATTTTCTTTAATAAGAATTTGGGACTAAATAAAAAAATATTTCTTTCTTTTTCCCAAAATACGGTTCCACCTTTTACCGATTTATAAACATCACTACGACGTCAGATGGAAGCTCAGAAAGAGCTTTATTTCGTAACCGGATAAACGCATCGGCTCTACCGTTACCAGTGCATTTTTATGGGTGTCAAACTTAATATATGCGTCGGTGTACCCGATGCAACTTAAGGAGAGGTCTTTTATACTAATGTGTATTTAAATTATTTATTTACTTATACAGGCTGTCCCAAAAAGTAGTATCAAGGTGAAGCCCAGAGGTAGAGCATCACTAGGGCTATCCAAATCACCCTCAAATAGGTTCTGCGATTTTTGATAACTCGAAAACTATCAAAAGTCACGGTGATTTGCGTAGCCCTAGTGATGCTCTACCTCCGGGTTTCGGCTTGACACTACTTTTTGGGACACCCTGTATTTAATTGTTACATCTTTGATTATTATAGTGTCTTAGATCCACTTGAGGTTTGTCCAGACACTATTGTTCTTTAGACAAATAGAATAAATGCTTTGGTATAAGCATTAAAATATCTAGTTGTGCCCGTAGCTTCGTGGGTATGAAAATTGCTGTCGACCACTTCGATCGTCTTATTTATGTCTGTTAAATTCACAATCGTATCATGAGTGCCAAATATTGGTCTAAATTGAACAATGGTTTTTCATTTTCAAATCTTTTATAATGAATAGTCAAATATCCGAAGTTGTTATTACTTAGTCCTTAGTTTAGAATATTTTAAAAAAGTAGGTAAACGAAAACGGTAGAGTCTTTGTCAAGCTATTAATTAAGACAGGGATTCGTTTTTTATTTTATCTATTGAAAAAAAAATATTGTGAAAAGCCTTATTTTATCCTCTGTCCAGTAGTGCTCCTACTATGATATTAGCTAATAATGCTATTATGTATTTAAATTGCTAAATTAAAAATAAGTAATATAATGTAATAATAAAAAACACTAAATAATCCACTATAGTTCAAATTTTCACTTCGTTTTTAATTTAATAATAAATAATTATTATTACGGTGTAATTAAAATAATTCACTCAAAAAACAAACTTCCCCTTAAAAAGAGATTTCACTACCATGCGCAATGGCATGCACTGAGCACACAAACATAGCTCTATCTCTCTCACCCACATGTTACTTGTTCTTCCGTCTCGCTCTACCTGTATTATGTCATTGACTCCTAGATTCTAACCGTTTTTCCATATGGAGGAAATGTTTAATAGACTTTGTAATTTCTAATAAGTTTCGTACGTGACTTAGAACGCTCGACGATTTCATACTAATACGAGTATTTCAAAGAGGAAAGACTTATATTTATGTAGGTATGTTTGGATCGAATAAACTAAAAAACTACTGCGATTTAAAAATCACCAATAGAATGCTTATTTTTAAGTTCGTTTGGCAGGGTAGGTACTTGTGTTTTCCCTCCTTCTCTAAGGGAATTCCAGAAAGCAAGCAGCCTTTTTATGCTACGGGACTATTCCCACCTCTCGTTCTCACCGCTGCAACTCCTGTGTAGCCAGGATCTACAGCTTGACTAATAATTAAAACCCAGATGAAGGTCACGTTTGTCCCGGGGGAAAGTTAAACTGTCATTAGACGGGCAAGGAAATCAAGCCTTTCTAGGCTTTAATAGAGCTTTAGATCAGAGAATTTAAGTTCATTTGTCATGCTTCTGCATTCCACGAGCACGTACGTGCTATGGCGTTTCTTCTGCCTCTGTACTATCCCATTCTGTCCTATATTGAATGGGTGATTGTTTATTTATAAGGATCAATGATCATCACTTATCATCAGGTGAGACACAGGCCAAGAGCTTCCTCGTTTTGGATAAAAAAAGATGTTTGATTATCGTCACTGTAACTTTGTGGATATTGTTCCTTCGTTCGTTTTAGCCAAATGTCCACTCCACTGCTGGACAAAAGCCTCCCCCAAGGATTTCCAAAACGACCAGCCCTGCGTTGCCCTAATTCAGGTGCCTCCCAAATGACCTTCCCCATAATACTACAAGTCTAGCGCCTTACTAATTCCGTGCCTGAGGTATAAGAGTGGCACGGGATTATTCCCATCTATCGTTCCCTCCGCTGCAACTCCTGTGTAGCCAGGATCTACAGCTTGACCGTCATAAAAACCCAACCAATGAAGGTCAAGTTTGTCCCGGGGGAAAGTTAAACTGTCATTGGACCCGCAACGAAATTAATCAGAAGAACATAGGAGGAGTTCGAAATTTAAATAGGAGTGGCACGGGAGGGTGTTTTTGGGACGACGTCTTTATGCTTCAGACTTGTATACTCTGTGACGTCATATGTCAATAATGTCGCCTCTCCCGTGCTATTCCCACATTTCAGACACTGACTCAGTAATGAGCTAGACCTGTATCTACTGCTATATACTTATAATAAGATGTAATATTACACAATTGATAATCAACTAACAACTGATGCCATTTTAACATAACAACCCGCTTGACATTTCTTAAACCAACATCCCAAAGTAAGGTCAGGCTAAAAGTCAAGTATTACACAAATTCTTGTAATTGTATAACATCGCGGCGTAATGCACGACGAATGTGAAAGTGAAGCGAGGTGGTACGGTCAGCAGAAAAAACATTTCTTTTTAAAGATTATTGGTATTTTTTTATTAAACAAATTACTAATAGTCCCGTTAGCCCCGCGTACTAAGCTAAATATGCTTCACGAGTGAACTCACCACAATAGTCGAGCGACGGCGGGGACCGAACCCGCGTTCCCCGGATCACGAGTCAGCCAGTCCGACCCCTTCACCGTTCGGCTATCGTGGCTAAAATGGATGGGAATATAAAAAAATGTTTTTCAGATATCTTTTAACTGAAAAATAAACTTATACTTTTGACATATTACCCATACTGAAACTCTCAGGGTTGCTTTTTCAATCGTCGCTAACTTATAACTGATAAATAAGTTTGGCACATTGACAGTTTCAGTATGGGAAATATGTCAAAACTTATCCGACGATTGAAAAATCGGCCTTCAATGTGCCAAACTTATTCTTCAGTTAAAAGTTATCCGATTGCAAAATTGCCCTTAATGAAACGCCTACTTTTTAGGGTTCCGTAGCCAAATGGCAAAAAAACGGAACCCTTACAGTTTTGTTTTCTTGTTGTACAAAACAGTTCTTGTGCTGGGGTACTGTAAGTTAAACATTTTTTAATTAGAAAATATTGATATATGTTTGTTTTCTAATGATTGAGGTCACATTATGACCTAATCTTACAGGTTGTCATTATTAAAATGTAAAGTTTATTTTTTTTTAGTTTTATTTTTAATTTAAGCTGTAAATTGTAGTAACATATTCAGAAGCATGTTAATTCATAAGTTCGACGGGTTTAACTTTTTAATTTTATTCGCTATTACACAGATTTTTTTAAAAATTATGTTCATTAAATAAAACAAGAAAAAAACACAAAATATGTATTAACAAAAGGAAATTGACCATCGGCAGAAATTATAAATAGTGAACTATTCAGTACCGGTTTAATAATAATTATGACTCTTTACTAAACTTACGACATAAAACAAGCTAAATAAAACCGTTAAAAATACATAAAATTGCTATTAACGACATCGATAGTCAATAAAATCTAAATCGCGTACAATCTCTGATAACCTATCTTTTAGTATTACGTAAACTAATATTAAAACAATCAGTTCGTTTTTTTGCTGACGCTCCGGTCCACTTAGCGGGTATAAGAAAAACAGGCTTATGTAATGGCAAGATGTTTATTATTTTTATGTCTTCGTATAATATTTGGGACTTAAAAGTAGGAGAGTGTTACTTGCTTCTTTGATAGAGTTTGCACAGCACATTGAGGTAAACACTATGATATCTTAAATAGTTGTAATAGGGGTGATTTTGGAATGAAAATGTAATAGTCTGGTGTCTTATGGATTGTTTATTTTTGACGAACTTTAAATGAACCTTTCAATATTGTGACTACTAACTACTTTGTGACCCTTCAATTACGAATAGAAATGGGTTAAATTTACATGGATTAAAAATAAGATGAAACCCGTTCTTGGAGCATAACTCAAAATAGTAAAATTTTCTGATAACAAGTAAGCTTTACTATTAAAGTGTAACTGCAATATACAAAGAAAGTAACTGAGCGCATAATAAGCAAAGTCAGATGTATATCTACGACAGTTAAATATCAATTAGCGATGCCAACGTACTACTAAACGTTGCATGTATGTCTGTTCGTCACGTGATACTACGACTATTAATATTAATAACAAACTGCTTGTATGTCAGGGTATGACATAAAATAATATAAACTTGCCGTTTCTACTATTATAGGTACGCAAAATCAGTTCATTGTTATCAACTATTGTAGATTTGACTGTTCTTCTATCATTACGGGACTATTCCCACTCTCTTTCCCACCGCTGCAACTCCTGTGTAGCCAGGATCTACAGCTTGACCGCCAATAACCCAACCAGTGAAGGTCAAGTTTGTCCCGGGGGAAAGTTAAACTGTCATTGGACCCGCAACGAAATTAATCAGAAGAACATAGGAGGAGTTCGAAGTTCATCTTCATCTTATATCATTGTCATTATCAGGTCATTGAGTCTCCACTGCAGGAGCACGACTCTCTAATGTACCAGAGGCAAATGGAGGATTTGGCTTACACTTCCCACGCTGGCCAGACGGGTTGGGGAGGCCTGATGTTTGCATATTTCTCCTTTATTTGCCTTTCATGCACTTCCATGGGAAGAGTGGGAGTGATGCTATCCTACTCTACCCCATAACCATAGTATTATTATTACTTATAGGGAGTCGTACGGGATAACAAAAATATATTCCTATGTGGCATTCGAACGTTGGCCGCGAGATAGAACGCCATGAGCCGAGAGCCTTCTAAAGTATCAGTGTGTTGTGTACCTATGATTGATGGCTTGATTTAGCAAATTATGGTATTGGTGAATAAGTTGGTTTCAGACTATTTGTATTTAATACCCAATTCGTGAGTGAGTATGTGTATGAATCTAACATATATGTCCATCTAAAATCAAAACTGATAAAGAAAAAACTTTCTATGTCGACTGGCGAACTCTACACTATTCGAGGTTCTATAGACGATGGAAGCCAAAAGACATAAACAATGTTGTTGCCTCAGTTGTATCTCCTTAATTTTAACCGTAACAATAACTTTAACCTGTGTTTTTATGGATTTTAATAGACCTTTGACGTTTGTTAAAGTTAATGTAAGATTTGCATCATCTAACTAACCATAACTATAACGGTAACCGGTGCTTTTTGAATGGTAACAAAGACCACTTGACGTGACTTGACAAATTATTTTAAGCTCTTCAAAGTTCTTTTGAACTTGCTTTAAACCCTTTTGTATCATTGTTTATTATTAATATAACAAATGATGTTTTGACGTGAGGTAATGTTAGAACGTCAAAATTAAAGAGTTCAACTTTATAGAAGCCCTTTTTAGGTTGTATAATAATTTTTGAGTAGTTTCTTTATTGGTCTAAAATACTAAAACGTAAAAACTACGCATTAGTTTTATTATTATCATTAGGGAAGAGGGCTTCTTTGCTCACTTGTGGGACACAAAACATTTTATATTGTGTGTAAGTACTTTAAATGTATAGTAATTTATACAAATTTTGTGATAATAATGTGTAATAGAGTCAACATAAACTTGAATTACGTTCACGCTCGTATTCACAAACATTACTATGAGGTCACACACAAACCAATCGCAGAGCTCTATTCAACGCTGTGCGTTTGATTTGCTGCTTTACTTAAGCAAGCATCGTTTGTGAATACGGGTGTCATTCAATTTCGCATAGCAAATTGCGTAGTAATGTTTACTACCACATTAAACCTTATCATACTAATTTTATATGCCAATTAAATATATTATTATGACCTCAAGAGTGGAGCTTTCTCAATGACTCAATTAAGTTTAATTTTATTTAATAGTTGTATTAAGTTATAAACTGTGGGATTGAGTGGCTTAAAATTAGTATTAATTGTCTTCTCATAGTTCAATATTAATTGTCCATTAATTTCCTGAACACTATAGTCGGGCCTTTTCAAGGCAAGAGTGAATAGGCACTTACAGGGCAGATATGCCATCCTAGACTACATCTCACTTAACATCAGGTGCGATTGTGGTCAAATACCTGCCTTGTTTTATTTTTTACTAGTTTTTTCTTTATTTGGAAAACAGCTTAGAGTTTAACACAGATAGCATATAAAAACGAGTCTCATATAAGCCTAGAAGTTCATAAAAAACTTCACCCATATCATCCCAATAGAGGATCCCTCATGTAAGGTACAGGGCATCCCAAAAAGTAGTGTCAAGCTGAAGCCCAGAGGTAGATACCCTATGCTCGCAGTAAAATATGGGGGTACCAAGTCTGGGCAGTCTGGCCCAAGCCAAATACTGGCAAAGCCAGGTCAAATACCTGCCTTGTCATGCATAAAAAAAGCTGTGGGGCAAATAATTATTTTTACGTTGAGTCCTCCGCTCTTAGAGAATAATGGGCGTAGTTTTTGAGCCAGGGAGGGTAATCTGGTCTAAGGGGACTGCAGTTAAATTTTTGGCAGGGTCCTTCGCTCTTAGATACTAGTAAAAATTATAAGGTGGGTGTAGGGGTATGTATTTCCAATCACTATGCCAGAATTATTTAAAAAATAATCTGCCTATAAGTTGATTTTTTAAAAGAATCGAGTAATAATCGCTTTACTACGATCCTTAGTTACTTGAAGTTAAAGGACAATGTTCGTTCTCCATACATTGTTCGCCTAAGAACCAACAATTTTGACATATTACTACCCGAAAGCGAAATAATACGATTCTGTGTGTAAGAACAATGATTCCTGATGGACACTTGCCATAAAATTAATGATTAAGAATATTAAATCACAGCGATTTTATAATATGTCGTTTATGACAACATGGCGTCTAATGTATTGTGTGAATGTATGAACACCGATTCGCGAAAAATGTTTTGTATTGTCGTCACGCCGAGTCGCAGCCAAATAGTATAAAATAATAGAACAAGTTTTAGAAATACAACTCGGCATTCCACTTTTATAATATGCCCACATATTGCACGTAAATAAACAACATGAATCGTAGGTTGTTTCCACCCTTGTCATCTGACACATGAAATAAACTCCTATTGTATTATAGATATCGAAGCCGAATCGTATATAATAATAGAATGGGTTTTGGAGATCACTCGGGGTTCCACTTTTATAAAATACCTACATATTGCATAAAAATAACACGAATCCTCAGAATACAGAACAAACCAGAAGGAGTGTTCGATAACATTTCTACGCGGCAACTTGTGTCCAAAATACTTCCCCTCCCGCGCCCCTCTACCCCCTTTAGTGTTACTAGCGCCGTGTGACACCCCCATTTTTGGGGTAAAATTATGTAATTTTTTAAAGAGATGTTAAACAAGTAAAAAATAAGTAAGTGAAATAAGTACACACGGCCAGTGTTAACTATCCATTTCCGTTTTTGCTCTCGCTCTTATCAAATGGTGATTCTTTGCGATAGAACGAGACGACATGACTGGCCATAGGCATAGATAGTACCTACCTACCTATGAATTTAATTTTTACTCCGAAGTAACTAAGTGTAAGATGATTATTTATTTCTATTAAATAGTGTAATATATGTACTATATTTTATGTAGGTATAATATGTTATTTAAAAGTCAATTACAAAAGTCGAATATAAATTTTAGAATGCCAAGTAAAACAAAAAAGAAACTTAAGGTTCTTTATTATGTAAACATATCGACAACAAAACATTTGTTTACGGCGCAGTAGTGCTTTTAGTTTAACTTTTCTTGGAGTCAAAAAAGAATCCAAATCAAAAACATCACCAATACTTAAATTTGATTGCGAGGCAACTCTGGCTGTGTATCCTGAAAAAAAATCAGAGTAAGTATGTAAGCAATAATTAATTACTTAAAATTATTATTAAATATACAAATATTGCTGCTGCTGATCTGTTGATACCAATGCCTTACTTTTGAATAAATGGGAAAGTATGAAATTCACGATAGTAATTTATTATCTCCTCATTATTAGGGAGTAATATTATAAATTAATTCAATATATTGAAATCAAATCAAAATCAAAAATATTTATTCAGTTTAGACCACAAGTGGCACTTATAATTTAATTAATCAGGTTGTCATGTCATGGATGAAATTACACTAAAAACTAATTAAAACAAAAAGGATGGGGAAAATATTCCATTATTCTGTGGTAACGCTAACAAAATTAACGCGTGAATTTTTTATAAGTAGACAAATGTAATTCAATATAAAAAAGTAGGGTAAAATATTCCGTTGACCTGTGGCAACACTTACAAAATACAACCGTGATTTTTTTTGAAAATTATTATTTAATTAAAATGAATTGGAAATGTGCTACTTACGGATAAAACATGATCCCATGCACTTTCTTCGTAATTCCAGTAGCATTCTTACATGTTGGAACGGCACAAGAC
The DNA here is from genome assembly GCF_963855985.1 of Ostrinia nubilalis. Taxonomy (NCBI): domain Eukaryota; kingdom Metazoa; phylum Arthropoda; class Insecta; order Lepidoptera; family Crambidae; genus Ostrinia; species Ostrinia nubilalis. The sequence continues at coordinate 5,711,295 of NC_087114.1, read as the reverse complement.
GGCATAATTTAATTATAAAGTGTCAATCTGACGGATATGTAAACAATGCGCGCGCCGGCCATTGACTGATTGCTCTAAAGTCAAAGTAGTGCGATTTGGAGTACTTTATATGAATACACATTTACGCCCGTTGACGGTTTCTGGTTTGTTCCGTATTCTGAGCACGAATCATGAGTTTTCTTTTCACCATTTACATCTGACACGAGATAACAAACTCCTATCTCCATGACTACCGTCGTAGTCTATGCCAAAGACTACAATATTTTAAGCAAGAAGTTTCAAACCTTAGCGGCTACAGTAACCCCTGGGCCACATACATCGTGATAACATTCGGTCGACACCGGAACGAAGTCTTGCGATTATGCAAAAAAGCACCGTATTCTAGTGCGGCTATATCACGTTCAACCGGGGTTTTAATTCGACTAAAGTCCTGACTAAAGACTGGAAGAAAATACGCCGCATTGTATGAGCACTTCGTGTTCGTTAAAGCGGCTTCAGATCTAGAGCCTACATAGTTTTCTTTCCAATAATATCCGCAAGTAGCGCTGCATGATCTTTACAACAAAAACGGCAATAGTTATTAAGGTGCCAAAATTATATGATTACTTTGGCACGGTATTATACACGTTCGAAGATTTGTCATTTTCATTCATTTCATCATCATCATCATTTCATCCACAGGACGTCCACTACTGAACATAGGCCTCCCCCAATGACTTCCACATCGCACGGTTGGTAGCGGCCTGCATCCAGCGCCTTCCCGCTACCTTTATCAGGTCGTCGGTCCACCTTGTGGGTGGACGTCCCACGCTGCGTTTTCATTCATTTATTATTTTCTTAAAAAATAGTTTCTAGCTGTCCCAGCAACTTCGTCAATAAAAAGTTGTCTTGTCTTATCTTTAAAATCGTAATATTAATTTCTGAACGTATCCTGTTTGACACCTAATAATATTATTTGACATAGCTGGCTCGGCGAATTTCGGCAAATTAATTTTGACATTGCAGAATATGACTTTTGATAGGTTTATCATAGAATTCGGCGGGGATATCCTCACGGAGGAAGTTCGAAAAATGGCGGAACAAGATCTTATAATAATGCAAGGCCGAAGCTGTAACGCGCGTGCTCCTACGTGTAATCCGGCGAGTATACAATAAATAGTAATGTCTGGTAAATACTGGTAATACGTATCGTTCGTTCGTTCGTTTCAGCCGAAAAGACGTCCACTGCTGGACAAAGGCCTCCCCCAAGGATTTCCACGAAGACCGATCCTGCACCGCTCGCATCCAGGCACCTCCCGCGACCTTCACCAGATCGTCGGTCCACCTAGTGGGAGGCCTGCCCACGCTACGTCTTTCGGCTCTTGGTCGCCACTCATGAACTTTCCTGCCCCAGCGGCCATCAGCTCTACGAGCTATGTGCCCCGCCCCGTCTATATCTATATGCGCTACGATTACAGGGTATCATTTTGCATAGTCGCAAGACTTCACTCCGCTGCTGTCAAATCAATGTCGCATAATGTTATCGCAATGTGTGTGGCCCTTGGCCAAATCACAGAAGCCTATACGAAGAAAGAGCACTTGAATGACAATGAAAATCAGGGTTACCATTTTGTAAGATCTCCTCACTATTGAGGGTAACAAAGTAACATTAATAATCTAGCCATTAATTACATTTATTACCTATACGAGAAAGTAAAGCAACATGCGGTTTTATTTTAATTTGTAAAATATTTGTAACAGTTTGTTCTAAGTTTAGTTTTACAACAGTATTGCTGTTTCAGCTGTCACTGTGAAGCTTTGGGAAAATAAATAAATAGAAAAAATATTAACATAAATATTTATTTAAGTTTTTATGTTCATTATCATAATATGCCAATTTAAGTTACACTGTGTGACAGTCTTTGACACTAAACAAACTCTTCAGCTTAATAATACCTACCTACAGGGCGTTTTTATAGTTACTCTTGCTGATGAAACAAGAAGGGTTGATTCTACTACTGAAATACAACTACTTTTCTTACAGGACCAATATCAAATTCTCAAAAAAATTCACATCCTCGTGATGGTGATAATTTCTATGGAGAGGTTTTTTTTTTATATTCGGTCTCTTGGGATAAGTTATTCCATTTGAGCAGTAGCATTAATCCTTTTTATTTGATCACATACAAAAATAACACAAGTGTTTAGGAAAACTTCTTCTTTGGTATGGTATCACCACGGAGTTATAATGGCGGCAACTCTGTATCACTGACTTGTAACTTTCAAACAGTATGAATAATTAGGGCACCACATTGGTTTTCTTTCTGAAAAAAGGCTTTCACTTTTAGTACTAACCCTTTAGCACTATTTCATTGAAATAAAAATACAATAAACGCACAGAAGACTGAAATTGAGTCAACTGACGTGACATTTATAATTTGTTGACATTATGACAGTTTAACAAGACTAGGGATTGAAAAAGTTTTAATTGAAAAAGTAAAATGTCAATTTATTAAAACGATTCACAAGGATATAATCGATTAAAAATATTTATAAAATGTTCTGATACTTGCCTGTAGCGATTATCCAATCCTGGTTTCTACTAAAAAACTACCTCGTGGCAAGATTTTAATAAAATAATAAAATCTTTATCTTCTCTTTCACAATCTATAAAAGTTCATTTGGTCTATTATTATACATGTGCTATGAATGAGGGTTTTCGCGATTGAAAAATCCGCGAGATGGTAATACGTAGACGCGAGGTCCAAATGCTGCATGATTGGTGGATTTTGACATATCTGTCAATGTCATGTCAAAAATAACCAATCATGCAGCATTTGGACCTCACGTCTACGTATTGCCATCTGGCGGATTTTTCAATCGCGAAAACCCTCATTGGCATAGATTATGATAGACTGGCAACTATACTAGGTTGATATATGTTTCTCTCACTTCAACTGGCGTTGGATTCAACATCGGATTCTGACACTTTTACAGTTATGATACCATGAATATCAGTTTATGGTCCTAATTATTTTTATTTTATTTACGACCTTCGACCAGTTGGACACTTTAGATAGCTTCTTGTAATAGTGTCAATATCTTTTTAGCTTTTATAGCAAATCTAGTCTTCAAAGCAGTTTAATCGATTTATTTTATTTTCAAGATCGATATTTTATTGTCTATGATGGCCGCAGGAACATCACTATACATAGACTCCCAGCAATAAAGTACGGTAATGCCTCGTACAGATTTTATCGGAAAAAATTATGGAACTTGATAGGTTTTAGACCATGCCACGCACCAAAACGTCCGGAAGTTGTAATAGTATTATAGAATAAACGTTAAAAGACTTATTTATTTAATTTTTCAATGCTTAAGTGTCCATTAGAATGAATGGGTGCTTAATGTATTAAAAAAAATAGAAAATAATTATGATGGGTTAATGTTTTTGGGCGGTTTTTAGGCGGTTTCTGACAATGTCCTTTAAATTATATTCTCCAGAAGTTGTTACGATGTTGTTAAGCAATAGGTACCTACAATTAAAAACTAACTTATATTAATTATGCAATCGCTAATGAGTGTTATATTAGTACTGAAAACAACAAAAAGTAATGCAAATATTTGTTCTTTTATTAAAAAATATGTTCTTTGATATATTCCAATTAGATAATTCCTTTTGATAATATTTTATTGTATTGGAAATGAAATTGTGTGAACAAGTAAATGCAAATTTGTGTTCGCTGAATTAATAAATTCGTTATTAAAAATTAAACCAACACACAATTTTTTTAAAACAAAAATAACTTAAGTACCAACTTGTTTTACTTAATTTTACTGCTATTAAGTAGGTACCTATTTATCTGCTAATTAAATCCAAAATGTCTTGTATTTGAATAAATCTATATTTATAAAAGCGAAAGGTCACTGACTGATTGACTGACTCACTCATTCATCACGAAATCTCAGCAACTACAAGAGCTAGGAGTCTTAAACTTTGCAAGGAGGTTCCTTTTAGAACGTAGGTGCTCACTAAGACGGGATTTTGCAAAATTCAACCCCTAAGGGGGTAAAACAGCGTCCACACGTACGAAGTCGCGGGCGGTCGCTAGTTGTATATAATTTGTTATTGCCAGTCTACTTTATAAGTTGTGTCACTAATTTACTACTTTTATATTTTATGTCATTTTAACATAATCATTGTATAATAACAACATCACCATATAAAACCTTCTTGTAACTCCATTACAACCATTCCATTTCTATTCAACTTTTGTACATACTGTCTCCTAATTTTCACCATCTTTTTCTTCGTCCTAACAGATGCCATCGGCCTCCATCGAGCTCTGGTCCCACAAAGGACATTAAAACCAATGTTCATACAAACGTCCAGAATGGCGAAACGGAACGATTTATTCCCGAACGCTACAGCCACTGTACTGCCAAAGTTTAAGCCTATATCGGACGAGCAGATGGCTAGAATAAGTCAAATACTCAAAGAAATGCCTCGAAAAAGGCACGGGCGTCTTATAGACAGTACTGCGCAAACGAAGCAAGCTCTGACTCAAAAAATAGAAGTGAAAGAAGACAGAAATGACGAGAAAAAGTGCCCCCAAGGCGGGACTTGCGAGTTCTTTTTCTATTGCTGGATGGTTGGCGGTCTGCTAGAAGGCTCTTGCGGTGGTCTGCTCAAAGGCTGCTGTCACAGAGTCGCCAAAGCAGGCATATTGGGCGTCCAGGATTCAAATACCATAGATTACACGCCAATCGAGCAAACCAGTTACGGGCCTGTCATAAACGACCAAAGTAAGTGAGCTGAGTCGGTCACACTGTCACACCGTTGCGTAATACCTAACAGTCACATAAGCGCTCTATTATGGTAATCAGTAATGCATGCACAGATCAGAGGTTAAGTTTGGAGCAATTTAACTTAGTTTTACGATGTTATTACTAGTTTAAACGGTAGTTTGCAACTTATGTAACGACTTGCACGAGTGAGTACGTAATTGTTCACAATTTCAGTTATCAAATCGGTTATTAAGGAAGTAATTTGCTGGCACGTTTCACTAACATTTTTAATAATTTATTTGTTTTAGTAATTGAAAGTTTACTCGCAATTAGCATAAAAATGTATTTTCATAATCAATTCCATTCAGGGACTGGGTAGTCAATCGTAACGAAAAATAGTATTCAAGTTTGTGTATTCAAAAATATATCTTACTGGTTCGAAAACTATGTCACTTTTAATTCAGCGTACAAGTTTTAAATGTCTTTTTTGTTATTTATTTTTATTTTGTCATTCTAAGTGCCAAATATTGGTCTAAATTTAATAATGACAGTTTTCATTTGAAAATGATATTTAAAATCCAAAATAATTTACTTTTTGTTACTCTTCGGTGTGATAGATGACTGAATTCTCTCTAAAATCGACTAACCGAGCTCGGAGGTCGGAGGCAAGACATAGCTAGGAACATAGAAGCATCCAGAATTTGAAAGCAGTGACGTCATCAGGTATACATATAACCTTGTATATAAAGTTGTACATAGCCAATATTTATTTATTTATACAATTCTATTACTATACAGCTCTATCCTAACTATGTCTTGCTTTTCTTACCTATTTATATAAAATACTAACTATAATAACCCTAATCATCATTATTATGTTTATTTTTCATCGTTAACTATTCGTATTTATTGTGTTATTTATTCTTGCTTTAGGTGCAGGTAAGTGCTTTAAATAATGTCTTGTAAATTTTACATACAGTAACAATATAGATTTGAAGATTCAAGTTTTATTTAAGAAAGTTTTCTCACACTTTTCTTTCTCTCTTTTCCATTCATGATTTTTTTGATAAATGCAAAGTAGTTTATGTCCTGAAAATATGTGAAAACTAAGAAAAGACAGCTTTTTTAGCAGTATTTAAATAAAATCCTACATTAAGTCACCAAGAAACGAAACGCTACTCAACTGCACATCAAGAGAAACCTCAGATCATGAGAGAAACTGTGTGGCATCTTCATCATCATTTCAGCCATAGGACGTCCACTGCTGAACATAGGCCTCTCCAAAGGTGGACTGACGACCTCATAAAGGTAGCAGGAAGGCGCTGAATGCAGGCCGCTACCTGAACAAAACTTAGCATGTATGTTAGATCTCTCTCATTCACCTTTGGTAGCAGACTGTATCCATTAGTAGACAGAGCTTAAGCCCTTTGAGCTCAAAACTTCCTGAGTTCAACAAACTGCAAGCACATTTTAGGTACTTTAACCAAAATCGTAAAAGTGCCGAAGATACAAAAAAAAGTTATAACAGGAGCTATTTTAGAAACAGAACTGCATAATTTATATCTTTAAGTGTTTTGATGCTGTACCATTCTGTTTTTACGGAAGCATCTTCTGTCGAACGCAACCGTTACGTATGCAACTAAAAACGATTATTTTATGGCTCTCTCAAATCTATTTAATGACTCATTCGACACCAAACTTGAATGATTTAGCGTTTTCGAATGCGCTGACATAGATTCGGGTAACTCAGTGTGGTAATATAGCATTTCTTGAGTCAACATAGTCAACAATCATCATCATTTCAGCCACAGGACGTCCACTGCTGAACATAGGCCTCCCCCGATGACTTCCACATCGCCCGGTTGGTAGCGGCCTGCATCCAGCGCCTTCCTGCTACTTTTATAAGTCAACTCAGTGTGTTTTGGGTCGGCGTTTTGTGCTGTTTTGTTGATAGTCATATATAGACGTTTGTGCTGTTTTGTTGATAGCCATAACAGTATTTAAATACAGTTGCAATAAACGATTTTATTTGATAACTAAGTATTAGTTCAATAATTTAAAAAAATACCTAATTGCATAAGATTCCTACAAGAAAATACAAATAACTTGGACTTGTTTTAATTTCAATGCATAAATAAACAAATTAAAGTATAACACGAGAATTGAATCTCATCATCAACAGCCCTTTACAGTCCACTGCTGGACTATGAGCCTCCTACACAACAAACAGAGAACGGGCAGCAGCGCTCTCTGAAAAACATCAATATTTGAACCTGCGAATTGAATTTAGGTCATGGTTATTATAACAGCTGATCAAAAGCTAATATGGGAAACCCATAGCTTGCTTCACTTAAGTATAGTGAACGGCACATCAGATTAAACTTGTTGTTGAAAAATAGTACTTAGTACAACAGCTTAAGATGCCATAGTGCTTGGCTTGATTTACTCTTGTCTATTTGAGGTTACCACACCACACCACCTTTGAAGAATTGGGATCTTAAGCCAAATATTACAAAAGTTTTTAGCAATGGATTTTCCCGGTATATTACGGTTGGACTCTACTATGACTCATGTGTTGCTAAAGCCTATTTATCTGGGCTACATAGACCGGAGCCGGACTTTATATTTGGCAATATTATGTATTACATACGAAATCGGATTGTCCAATTTACTTAATGAGTCTTTTAGGCTCTTAATTAGCTAAGAGAAGCCTTGAATCACCTCATTTTAAAAGGTAACTGGTACATAATTTGTGGGCTACAAAATCATTTCTTCTTCTTGCCGTGTCGACAACAAACTTTAACCTACACAGTGTCAGCCGAAAACTCCGCCACAAGAGTGGCGTTGTCAGTAGCCTTCATTATATCTTCCTGCGTGCAGTTGTTTGGGCACGCAGGGCACGACATCATGTGCTTCGTCGACTGAGGACAAAACTACCTATATCCCTCCAGCATTGCCATGTTCTGATTTAAAGAGTTGAAGTCTTTCAAGGTCAATTCAATTCCTGAATGGTACAAAAAGAGAAAATTCATGACTGTAAATTTCAAATAAATGATTCCCGTGCTTCGGAAAGCTTGAAAAAGTTATCAGTTCGATTGAATTTATAATTTAATCAATCACAAGCTGACTCTTTTCTTACTAATTTAGTAAGCTTTAAGTAGGTACTTATCTTCTTTTATATTTCAGTTTAGTAAACTTTTTTATTTTTGCACTTATTCATTATTTAGAAGAGTATGAAAGCAAGGGAATAGAGCTTTTATCGCAAACTTGATTCTATATTTGAGTGGGAATCGAACCTGTCCAAAAATACGTTACCTACCATATGAGTCTAAAAGCCAAATCACAACCATCCTCTGCGTCACCATAAAAGGACTTGATGCTACATTTGAGTTGGAATCGAATATTAGTTAATTAAGTATTATTTAAAAAATACGAACCATAAACTGTGTTGTGAAATACAATACGAGCCTAAAAGCCAAAATCACAACCATCCTCCGCGTCACCATAAAAATACTCTCAAAACCAACAAAAGGTATTAGTGTGATTTTCTCAGATTTCTCCTCAATTTAAGTGTCGTTTTCGGTTCAATACGTTCTTGGATTCGTCGTAAGAATGTATGTAAACAAAGTGAAAGGACCGCGGAATACACGCGTCGCCGAGCGCGATTACTGGGGTGCGTGGTACGAGGCATGAGCGGTCGCGGGGTTGATTTAATTTTGATAATTTATTTAAGAACAGTGACATTACGTGCTAAAAATTACACAAAAACGATTTCTTAAACCTCTAAGTTGTAAAATCATATTTGATGGTCCCGTTTACAAATGCCTTTTTTACTCAAACAAAATTCAAATCCTAGGACATTTGTTTAATTGTGTCCATTTTGCAGACCTCTTGAGCCATAACTTTAGTGTATGTAATGTGTGTGTCAGAGCAAAAGGCAGAAAGGGATATCAAATAAATAAAACTGTTACTTGAAGACTTAATCGCGCGAGTGTCCCTTTAAAAGAACGGGATTAAACTATCCCTCAGTCTCAAACTGTTCATTTTTAATTTAATTTAATTCAGTGGTTTAAGCGTGAGTAGGTGTCATTACACGAATATTTACGCATTTATAATAGTATGGAGTTCTAGCTAAGATATTTTCGTCTGTCCTATTTACTTTCAGGCGGGCAATCCGCTCCCGCCCCCGCCTCCGCTTATGCCTCTCACCACCCGCTCCAAGTTAGTGTGCAGTCGACCACTGCTTCCGGTGCGTCTATATGAAACGTAATCAAGGGCAGTATTCTTACGCGATTTTCCAAACGAAGGTAAAAGTTTAATGTGTCATGTTTTCGTAATACCCATCATATTATGGTGACTTTTGTATAATAAAAGCTCGGACTCCTATGTTCTTCTGATTAATTTCGTTGCGGATCCAATGACAGTTTAACTTTCCCCCGGGACAAACTTGACCTTCATTGGTTGGGTTTTTGTAGCGGTCAAGCTGTAGATCCTGGCTACACAGGAGTTGCAGTGGTGGGAACGAGAGGTGGAAATAGTCCCGTTTTGTATAATAAAGTCCCAGTAAGGTGAGTCATATTTTGGTGACTTTTTGTATGATAAAGTGAGTTTCGACGACCATAAAGGAAGGCGCTGGATGCAGGCCGCTACCATCCGGGCGATGTGGAAATCATTGGGGCAGGCCTATGTTCAGCAGTGCCGCTGCCCGCAATCAGGTACTTCCCGCGACCTTCACCAGATCGTCGGCCCACCTAGTGGGGGGCCTGCCCACACTTAGTCTTCCGACCTTGCTTAATAATACTTTTGGCGAGTGGTCCACATTTAATATCATAGAGCAAAAAAAGTGTTTAGTGCTTTTTTTAATCCACAACAAAAAAGCTCTTTGCTTGCATCTCACCTGGTGGAAAGTGTTGATTAGGCCGAAAGTGGAAGCGAGCTTCACCCGGAGTTTTTATTTTGTATTTTAATACCTACATTGTGATTGATTTTTTTTCGATTTTAGTAGGTAATTGGGCTTAACTTTAACTTAAATGATTTTTCCATAATAACAGACAGACTTTCTTTTATCCTTATTTAGTTGGAACGTGGGAAGGACATAGACAGTAATGTCTGTGACACTATATTTGGGTATGACGTCAATTTGAGATGGTACTTTCGTTTTTGTTCAGTCCAAAACATACGCCTCCTCTTGAATTTTGTCGAAAATTGATTATTTGAAAAGAGAGTTAGAAATTGTAGCAATTTCGAACAATGTTTTCAGATTGAAGGACATTTAGATACCCACATGGGAATGTAAATAGCGCCCGTATTCACAAACAATACTATGAGGTCTCACAGTGCGCGTGAGGGTGACACACGAACGAATCACAGAGTTCTATTCAACGCTGTGCGTTCGATTTGCTGCTTCACTTAAGCAAGCATCGTTTGTGAATACGGGCTTTAGACACGTAGGTCAACAGTAAGATTTAGAATGAAACGGATATTGTTCCATCTCTATTAAATTTCAGCTTTATTGGTATCATTTTATAAAAAATATAATAGACCATTGTACCTAACATATTATTACAATGGAGTCTACAATACCGAAATAATCAGATCCACTTTCTTCTTATTCTATTGTTCTAACGTACGATGTTCTTTCGTTGCGAAATATACCTACTCGTAGAGATGCTATTTTAATTGAATTCTAAAACTAATTGGATGTTATCTAAAATTTTGTCAGTGACTGACATCTTGTCTTTAACTATTGTATTTAGAATAATCAGTATTTTTAATAGGGTGTCGTAAAGTTATTGCAAATTAAATCAATCATTTTTTAGTTTGCCGTTTTTAGTGTATAAGTTTTTTTCTTTTTTCCAACAAAGAATATTTTAGTTGGTTTTTTGCGCATAAGGAACAAAAATTTTTTTTTTTTTAAATGAAAATAAATCAGCTTAGCCTAAGTATCTGGCTATAATTGTTGCGTTTGGAGTTTATTTGTACTTTTTTCTTACTAATATTAATTGTACATGATCGCTTCGTTTATCTGTAAACAAACTTTTGAAGATAATGACTAGATTTCGAGTTTAGAGCACTTTATTTAAAAAAAATCTGAACTCAATTTTTTTTTCATATTTTTTACGGATTGTACATTAGTAGAGCTACCTCCCCTAGCAGTTTGATTCACCCATTCTGGGACATCCTGTATAAATATAGATGGCGACATTTCGCAATAAACTGTACAGTCTGATGTGATGTCGACTGTACAAATTCACACAAACGCAAGCTTGCAAGTGTGCAACATCCCTGCTGACGTAAAATTCAGTTTGCGAAAGGCTGCACACGCCAAGTTGTGTGTAAGCATACTAACCATTGTCGCTTCGTCGTTCTAATGAGGTTAAGCAACGTTGCGGGTGGCATGTTTTGGATGGGTGACCGACTAAAAAATCAGAGTGAGGTAACGGGGCTATTCCCACCTCTCGTTCTGCAACTCCTGTGTAGCCAGGAGCCAGCTTGACCGCCAAAAATATTCAACCAGTGAAGGTCAAATTTGTGCCGGTGGAGATCTAAAGCACTAGCAATGAATTATTAAATTAAAATATTATCCTAAAACACTTTATTTATTTATTTTTATTTTCCTGAAAACACAACTATGTACATTACAATAAACTGTGAAATTGCATTATTATGATTAATGAATCAACATTAATCAATTGAATTGGTTAGCACGCACAACAATTATAATTTTATGTTCCTATTGTTACGCAAAATCTTAGAAGAAATAGCGTTTTATGGACAGCAGAAAAGTATGTAAATTAATAAAAACGGGACTATTCCCACTTCTCTTTCCTACCGCCTGTGTAGCCAGGATCTACAGCTTGACCGCCAATAAAAACCCAACCAGTGACGGCCAAGTTTGTCCCAGGGGAAAGTTAAACTGTCATTGGACTCGTAACGAATTGAATCAGAAGAACATAGGAGTTCGAAGTTAAAGTAAAGATTGTGCTAAATGCACAAGCAGAATAACTATGTCAGTGGTACATTCAAACACAAACTACAAACCCCAGTCGTTCTTCCGCAAACAATTGGCCAACTCAATTGACCTTCTCATTTCTTCCGTTCCGGTCAAGCCAACCCAGAAGTGTGTAAAATTCAAAATTGACATAACCGGTCGTCTTTTGTTATGTCAGAAGCCTATTTTTCATATGTTGGTCAGACCGAAGTAGGTTCTTTACTTTCTCTATGACATAATACGTAGTGATGTCTAACTCGATTCATTGTGTTTCGATAAGTTTTATTGTTTAGGTTTGTCAATTGTATTGTTTTAGTTTTTTTGTTTTTGTTAAGAAATAAATTGTCTTTATTGTTGAAGAAGTGATTGCTATTTCAGATCCGTTGAGATACTCTGTTATTGCAATTTCTGTGATCGACAATTTTGTCTTGAGTTCAATATTAAATCATGTATCAGTTTATATTTTATTTCATCAGCCGATTTTATCTCTTCTTTGTAAAGTAGTTTGAAGAAATAATTGTATAAATTATTTTATCCCTTCGTTTCTATCTGATATTAAAAATACTTAGGAGATTGTCATTTTCTGCTTGACAATATTGTATAGTGTATATTATTCTTGTATTTATTAATCGGCCAATTTGGAAATCATTGCAATGGACGTTCTGTAACTGAAATGATGATGTGATTGCATATCCATTATTTTATTCAAGAGTACTCTTATATTTCTATCGTCTTGTCGTGTCGACAACAAACCTACACAGCGTCTACCCAAAACGTGCCAAAACTCCGCCACAAGAGTGGCGTTGTCAGTAACCTTAATTAAATCTTCCCGCGTGCAGTTGTTTGGGCACGCAGGGCACGACGTCATGTGCTTCGTCGACTGGGGAACAAAACTACACTTGCACTCCAAGTTTTTATCGATAAATAAATTATCGCAGATGTGTCGATATTTCTATGTCTTAACAACACTACACCCGTGTGTCCAGTGGCATTATGCGTTTAATTTGAAGTTGTCTCACGTAGACAAACACTATTTACTGTGTCAAGTTAGTTAAGCATTGTGATGGGCATCGATAGGAATTCATAGATTACGCAGTTTATTTGTACTAAATTTGGAACGCATGACCTGTTTTGGTGATAGAAGGCCTTTTATTTTAACATTTATGAATGAGTGACCTGTTTAAAGAGGGACAAAGGACCTGTTAAAGTGACGGGAATCCTTATTAAATTAAGGATGACCTGTACTTGTTTAAATAGATTAGAACGAAATTTCCATTGAAAGACAAAAGCTTTACCATGGTTCACGTCCCTAAGTTTTCTTTAAAATAATAGTAATTTACTCGTATATAATTGAAAAGCTAATGTTATACATATAACGAATGTTATAAAGATGGTTGATCTTAATAATGAAAATGATCGAGTTAGGTCTCGAGTGGCGACCACGGGCTGGAAGACTAGGGCAGGCCTCCTACTAGGTGGACCGACGATCTGGTAAAGGTCGCGGGAGGAGCCTGGATGCGTGCAGCGCAGGACCGTTCATTGTGGAAATCCTTGGGGGAGAGGCCTTTGACCAGCAGTGGACGTCATTTGGCTGAAACGAACGAACGCACGACCTAGCTATAGGATAAATGAACTAATTAGATATGCTATCTGCATAGATGGCTATAATGATGATGATGATAACAAAATTAAGCAGATATTTTAAACTTATTTGGCAAAAATTATACTGAATTAAGCATTTAGTAGCTGAGTGCTCTAAATAAAAAAAAAATGCATTTTGTTTGTCCTTGAAAATATTACTAAAATTCAAGGACATGGAAACGTTACAAATACATAATTCATGCCCGACCTACTTCAGGTCAATTAGAATTCTTTCTCTCACTTCCTTGTTATGTAATTTCATGAATTTGTATGAGTGAGTTGGTGTTAAGATTGTAACTATTTGTAATCGAGTATTCAGCTCGCATGGAAATCGATGGTGGTCTGTCGACATTGTGGAGGATTGCCAAGATTGTGTATGGGGAGGGAGATGTTTGACCCTAGCCTCTTCCCGCATCTTTAGATTATAGATTTTGAAAATTGATTAATTGTAGCCTTGATTAATTGATGCTAACTATATCGTAGTGAAGTTTCATCTTAATTCGTCCAGTAGTTTTTGTGTAATCACACCACATGTACTACTACATTATTTAAAGTATAAAGTAGTAATTCACTTTCTTATTTAGTAGTTGGTGAAATTGTCACGTGGTGCGCAGCAAGCACATGTTTTTGAAGTTGCAAATTAGTATTTAATTTTTTTTGTTCATACAACATGCCAATAAATTGTAATTGAGTATTTGTTTATATGCCTGTCACATGATGATCTAAGTCTTATTTTCTACATCATTATTTGCAATTTCAGCCTTTTGAAATCCGAAATGGCAAGTTTATTCTTACTTCTAACATTCTAATTACGATTCACAATAAAACATTTGATTATGTATTTCGTTACGTCTGTCAAATCGGAATCCTTGCATATAAAATAACACGACAAGCTTCTTAAACACTCCGTTGATCCTTCGATAATCGTCCAATGCAGGAGTCTTACGTAACTCCATCGCGCACTTTCACCAGGATTATTTTGGCGTGTGTCATCCACGCTCCGGAGAAACGATTATGTAGTAAACAATACAGGGTGGAAACGTTAAGTGATCTCACTCGATTATTTCTAAACTATTCAAGATATTGAAAAACTCGTTATTGATCCTGAAAGTGCTTCATGAGCTCTTTCAAACGGTACCAATAATAGGTTACAGAATAAACTGGATCTATATGAAAATTCAATGTTTCCAGCTTCCATACTAAATGTATGCCAGACACACAATGTTAGAAGTGTAATTTTTTTTTTCATTGAATAATAAACTCTTAAAATAAACTCGTAAATTGTATTCTTATTTAAAATTATTCATGGAAAACATTGGTTTTAGGCTTTACTTGCTATAATATTGTCAAGAGATGAGTGTCATGACTGTGGTAGTACTAAATGTATGGAAGAAGGAAACATTGAATTTTTTGACAGATCCAGTTTATTCTGTAACCTAATATTGATACCATTGGATAGAGCTTGTAAAGCACTTTTAGAATCAGTAATCAGTTTTAGGATATCATGTGTAGTTTTTAAAATAATGTGACTTTACCAAATGTATGGAAGCTGGAAACATTGAATTTTCGGATAGATCCAGTTTATTCTGTAACATATTATTAATACCGTTTGATAGAGCTCATGAAGCACTTTCAGGATCAGTTTTTTGATATCTTGTATAGTTTAGAAATAATCGAGTGAGATCACTTATCGTTTCCACCCTGTATACATAAAACGGTAACAACGAAATTTAAGAACCTCCGGTTGTTTTGTTTTTTATATTACTCGGTGCATTCCAAGCGTAAGTGCAGGATTTTCGAAGTTGCATCTTCACAATTTATTGTCTTGAGTTGAGACTTGAGAGGTACAAATACACCTCACATTTATTTTGTCGAAAATCTAAACAGACCAGTATGCGAACCGCCACATAATGTTGCCAGTAAAAATATATTAGAGTAGCTTTTGATTGCGGCATTTACTAGATTTTAATTTAATCCGTTATAGAAACAAGAGCAAATTAATGAAAATTCATTCATTTTATTTATGTTTCAAACCTAGCCTATGCTTTTTTTTATAATCCAGTCACCAGTTCTTGTGTTTCTGAAATATTACAACCCTAAGGCTTTCAAGCCACACGTGGTTTGCTTGATAGAGCGATCTTGTGAGAGGTACAGTGATCTTGTCTAAAAGATGCCTGATCATTAGATCACTCTACCATATATGTATACCTCTCGAATAAGATTGTTATCAAGAGTCCAAAATTACTTTCAAGAAATTACATTAAAATTGATTCTTAGTTTAGACTTGACAAGGTAACAAACCGAATTAGTTTATAAGTATAGATAATATACTCAAAAATCCAAGGCAATATTTCAGCGACTAATCCCAGTAATAAAGAGTCCTTCAACCATTCACATGGCGCCATCACGTCCGCCATCCGAGCTTACAACGCGTGAAATGATAAGCCTTACGTCCTATTGCGATGTGAACACTGTAATAAATAAAGTTAGGGGCTTATGTAACTTCCTATGATTGACAATGTGTGACCCCGAATTTAAGGCTTTTTGTATCGTCAATTTTTGATTGACATGAGGGTGTAATTTAAATTCTGGCAGGAAAGTTCTTGAGTGGCGATCACGAGCCGGAAGACGTAGCGTGGGCAGGCCTCCCACTAGGTGGACCGACGATCTGGTGAAGGTCGCGGGAGGCGCCTGGGTGCGAGCGGCGCAGAACCGGTTTTTGTGGAAATCCTTGGGGGAGGCCTTGTCCAGCAGTGGACGTCTTTCAGCTGACACGAACGAACGAATGAGGGTGTAATTTAAATTCTATAGAATGACACCAATGACTGAACTAAAGTCGTTGACATAGCCCGACGGATTAGCAAGCTGAAGTGGCAATTGGCAGGGCACATAGTAGGTACGCAGAAATGACGGCCGATGGGGCAGCAAGGTCATGTACCGGAAAACGCTTCTCGGATCCTCATTTCAAATTCAATCATACAGGGAAACTCCGAGCATAGCCCGCTCCATCGCCCTTTGGGTGACCTTGAGCCTTCTTATGAGGCCCATAGTAAGCGACCACGTTTTAGTACCGGTTTCACGTGGGATTGGGAACATGAGGGAACACGATTCGAAAGTGGGAACACGATTCCCAGTGGGAGCAGATTTTTCTGTTCGGTTTGGTTGGTGGTAGGGCTTGTTCTAAGTCCGCCTGGCTAGATACCACCATCTTACCTAAGTCTGTCGCCATAACAACAATGTTAACAGCATTGTTGTGTTCCGTCAGTTAGAGGTAAGATAGCCAGTTCCTCCGTGGTTGAGGATTCCGGGTGAAGCTCGCTTCCACCTTCGGCCTGATCTTACCATCAGGTGAGATACAGGCCAAGAGCTTCCTCGTTGTGGATAAAAAAAAAGTTTAGTTTAATATATTTATATTAATTAAATAAAATGTTAATCTTTGCGGAAACACACTCGTATATTTTACCAACGAACAATACCCGATATCGTTGACATGAACTTTCTTTTGCGGCTGCGGTCGCGACACGATTTCCTGCCGCTTTGTCATTGGTAATGAAATGCAATATGGTTTATTACTGCTTGTGTCTAGACGGTTTCTACAAATATTTAAAAATGGTTATTTTATCACTTAGTACAATAAAAGTTTTTAAGTTTTAAAGTATATTAGGGTCCTGGATATATAAATTGTAAATAACTACATTTACACACATTACTATTTAACTTATTATGTCCTCCTATGTTCTTCTGATTAATTTCGTTACGGGGCCAATGACAGTTTAACTTTCCCCCGGGACAAACTTGACCTTCACTGGTTGGGTTATTGGCGGTCAAGCTGTAAATCCTGGCTACACAGGAGTTGCAGATGTATGAATGAGAGGTGGGAATAGTATTTTTTATTATGCCCTGTATGGGAATCAAAGCTACGATTATGAAAAATAATCAAATTCTCTAATAACAGCAACATAATTCCATGCATAGTGGTTCTAACGCGTTGATGTCTTTTATATGCATGAGTATATTAATTTAATTCAGAGTTATTTGTAAGGATATTGCTGAGTTATTATTATTATTTTAACTAACGGCATTAAAGAAATAACTTTTATCTACATTAACAATATACTGTGTGTATTTCTGTCTGTTTAAATCACGTTTTGCGTGTCTAAACGGTTAAGTTCGATGGCCTTATTCTTTATTCAACGTTTTATTTATTAATAATTAAAAAATTTAAGCAAATTACATAAGTATACTTCCTCTTGAAGTAAATAAATGGCAGATTTAAAGTTTGTGTTTATAATAGGTATTTATTGGTTTAGATTTCACGCTTCAGCAAAGGTATTTCATAATCTGCTTTAGGTACTCGTATATTTTATAAATAATTATAATTATAAAATATATATTGATTATAATCAATAATGCAATTTAAAATAATATCGTTTTGTAATTTTAAAATTAGTTACAATTACTCAACCAAATTTTAATACGCTTTTATGTATTCGAAACCACAACTTTTTTAAAAAGATCCTTCATTCTGGTCTTAAAAATTTAATTAATTTGAAATTACCTGTAAATTACGATTTTTGCTAGCATTGTAATTGAAAAAAGTAGTTTGTTTGAGTTGACAAAATAGTGACGTCACTTGCTTGTAGTGCCATACAAAATATATGGGAGAGTTTCGTTTTGACAGTTTTAAAAAGTACGTCAATTGATTGGTGGTGTCAACATGTCTATTTGATAATACGTGTGGAGGGTTAACAGTGATCCAATGCTTAGGTATTGAAACACCATGTATTCAATTATCATCAGAACACAACCTTTTCTAATTTACCAGAGGCCAATAGAGGATTTGGCCTTCACTCGAAGAATGCCATTTGAAATGATTTTGAAAATCCAATCAATTAAATTTTTGGGCAGCAATTCTGGATTGGAGGCTACGTCCGGAAAGAGCAGCGTGAGACGTCCACCCACAAGGTGGACCGACGACCTTATAAAGGCGTTGGATGAGGGCCTCATTGGGATGTCCAATTGCTGAAATGATGATGATCAATAAAATGGCGCTACTGTCTTACACCAGTATTCACAAACAATGCTTGCTTAAGTGAAGCAGCAAATCGAAAGCACAGCATTGACTAGAACCAATGCGCGTGGGCGCACTGTGAGACCTCATAGTAACGTTTGTGAATACGGGCGTTAGCCACAAGCAAGTGACAGGACCTTTCTCGCCAGTGGCGCCAACTGGTGACCGTTTAAGGAAACCCCAATTAAACTCGTTTAGTAAACGAGCCAGTCATAACATAAGCTGCCTTTTTAGGAAGATGATAAGTCAATATTATGTAGCAACGGAAAGTGGCTCATGCAGTTTTATGCGCGGGTCAGGAGTGCGTAACGTGCGATTTAATCGAGTTTGGTGTCAGTTAGGCTGGCCACAAACGCGCAATGGAGGGAAGTCGAACCTTAACTTCGAACTCCTCCTATGTTCTTCTGAAGAATTTCGTCGCGGGTCCAATGACAGTTTAACTTTTCCCCGGGACAAACTTGACCTTCACTGGTTGGGTTATTGGCGGTCAAGCTGTAGATCCTGGCTACACAGGAGTTGCAGCGGTGGGATCGAGAGGTGGGAATAGTCCTGTGGCCACTATAGTCTATCCAATATAGCTTGATTAGAATGACAGCTGTCATCAAAAGTAACGACATAACTTTGTAGTAGCGATCAATGAGAGCTAAATATTGGCGGACAAGAAATAATTCACGTCTGACCTACAAACAATATTTTCGACGACAGTGCTTCCAATAAAAATGATAATTTCGTGTAAATGCAGCGTTAAATTACACCAATAAGTAGTAATTCGAAATTATAAAAATCAAGCTAGAGTATTAACGACGTCTCTACAAGGTTATCTCGAGTTACAAAAATGTTAGTGTTGGGACATATCGACAAATGTCATATTAAATTAAAACCATGGGGTCCAAGCGCTCGTTCCTTTTATAAGGAACTGGCAAAGAGGCTCACCGAGGTGACCGGTGATCAAAAGGCTGGCAGCTATTTCGGCCAGAGAATTAGCCTGGCCATTCAACGTGGCAATGCTGCCAGCCTTTTGGGCACCATTCCTGACTGCGGCGCTGGGGGTGAAGTATTTTTTATTTTGTAAATAGTTTTTATCATTAGTAATTTTAAAATTTTAGTTTTTAAGTCATTTTAAATTAAAACTATTTTTTTAACATATTTAACAAATTTTTAAACATATTTAAGTCAAGTTATACGTTTTTCTAAATGTTCACTATTATAAACCAAAAAACATTTCATTCTTAAATAATCAAACATCGGAAATCAATCACCGGTAATTTTTTGGGTATTCATAGCACCGTTGCTCTAGAAGAGATGCCCACCGCCCTCTAGCGAGAGTAAAAAACCACTGAAGAACACTGATGATAATGACTACGACTTAGGTTGTACACCCTTGACATGAATTTAAAATTTTACTGTCTTTAAATTTAAATCATAATTGTCATTTTTATGAATAAAGATATATGAAGAAAAATTGGGTGCATTTTTTCATAACATTTTTTCGAAAACTTATCGATACATCTATGTGAACCGTACGAAACATACCCATCACTAGTCACATTCGTTTGACAGCCGTCATTCTAATCAAGCTATATTGGATAGACTATAATGTAGCATAAAAATACGTCGTAAGCTTAAAATAATGCCCATGTGATAATTTTACGCGTTACGCATTACTACTACTTTGCCTGGCCCATTCTCATTTTATTTGGGGTCGGCCCTCCGCGTCATGCGTCTCCAATCGGCTCGGTCCTTACACGTACACGCATTAATAAAACAAAATAAAAAACGATCGAGAATTATTCCACATCATCTGTTTTGATAAACAATTTAGCGAAATTATTGAAACAAGTACTTACCAACAGTTTAAAAAAGCTTAACATACCTACCTACTTTCAACACCCATTTTGGTATAATTAAAATGTTTTTTTTTTCAACATTACCTTAACTTTTTTTAAACTTAGGTAATATGCTTATAAGAACAGTGTACAATATGGCCAACTTTGGTATTCTCCTCATAATCTTTTGATCGCTTCCAGATGCTCAAAAACAAAATTAAACATGTTTTATTTCTCTGGACTAATTAAATTAGTACCTACTTGGAAATCGTCACAATGTCTCATAATTTTTTTTCCCTTACCACGCTTCGAAACAAGCATTTGGCAAGTGCTGAGAAGAAGCACCATAAAAAACTCAGACACCATCAAACCATTCTTACTTGCGACCATTTTAAATATGTACTTCAATCTTACCCAACGTTATTGATTTTTTTTAAACTCAGACACCACCAAACTTCTCTAATTTTTGCCACTATTTGACCACTTTCAAATAAATGCCTCTTTTATCTTGCCTAACCTAATTTTTTTCGCAATTGTGCAACACACACCTACTTTATTAACATCGATGTAAATGAGCTTCATAAAAACTCCCCATCAAGTGCTCAGCCAGCCTTACGCTGGTTTCCTTTGAGGAAGCATTACTTCAACGTTATGTAAACTCACGCGAACTAAGTGCCAGTTTGTAACTATGGTTAAAGTGAGTTGGACGTGACAGTGTGTTTAAAGTGGTTCTGTGATATTTTTAGGCATTTATTAAAGCCTGACTCTTCTAAAATAAAAAAAAAACGAATTGAGGACCTCCTTGTGTTGAAGTCGATTAAAACCAGTGCGAACTTCTTGGAATAATGATGATTGGAATCAGTAAAATTCTTGACTGAATAAAGCTTAACAACTATTCCGCATCGGTAAAAAAAAAATCGAACCAGAAATCTCAGTGTAATCGTTATACATATAGAAAAACAAATACCGACCAAATTGAGAATCTTCTCCTTTTTAAAGTCGGCTAAAACATCAGAATTGCGACCATATTTGCAAACTGACAAGTTACTGGCTGAAAACACACTACTATAAAGAAAGTAAACAAATGAAGATCAGAATTGAGTGACACAGTTGTTTTCAACTAAAGTAAAATTGAAAAACAAATGAAGTCCCAAATCAAATAAAACAAGAATACAAACTAAAGAGTTTTAATTGGATCTCAAAATGAAGTACACAGTTCTTCTATGCGTTTTAATTATGCTTTTAATATCAGAAGTAAGCAGTAAAAAGAAGATTAAATCTAAAAAGAGCAAAATTAATAAGAAAACTGAACGGGCTGATTCAGACAATAAATATACTTTTGAAGGTAAATATTATTATGTATTTACAAAGCAAAGCTATGTATTGAGACCATGTGTAATATAATCACTTTTATTATGTTATCAATAATAAAATAATCTCTAATTTGCGTCCATTTAATCATCATCATCATCAACATCAGGCCATTTAAACTCCACTTAACGAACTTAATTAACTTAATCCCAATTAAGTATCCAGGACTAGCCTAACTTAACCTACCTACACTCCACAGCCCTGAAGACTACCTCTATTTTAGTAATTCAATGTGCGAATTCGTAAACGTCAAAAACTTTTCGTTGTTTTAAGCTCCGCGTAGTCGTTTTAAAATGAGCTATGACAAGCGTGTTTTGCTAGCGCTAGTGTAGCGTTATAGAATGTAGAAAGGCATCATGTCTAAGACTTCTAGTTGGGTCAAGGAAATGCACTTTTCTACACTTGGTAACTACTGCTGTTGCACTATACAGGTTGGAAACGATAAGTGATCTCACTCGATTATTTCTAAACTATACAAGATATTGAAAAACTGGTTACTGATCCTAAAATTGCTTCGCGAGCTCTTTTTAAGTATGGATCAAAGAAAAATCATTGATTATACTGCTCAAATGCAACAACTGTCTTACAGAAACAATATCCAAATTCTTGAAAAAAAAATTGACGTCTCATATTAATTGACTGATTAGAGATGATAGTATGGAAAAGTATTTTTTTTAAAGATTTGAACTTCCTTCTCTTTTGGAAAATTGATGCATTTGAGCAATCAATCCTTTTTGTTTGATCTATACGTAAAAAGACACCCTGTACTCATTCTTTAGCAACTGTCAATGTCAAATATTGACAGCTCTACTTATCAAGATTAAATTAATCAAAATCCACTATAGTGGCACTTATGAACGTCAAAATACAGTAAAAAAAGCTCCATTATGATTCAACAATGCGCTGGCCCTAGATCTATATTCTTTATATTTTATGTGTTAAAGAAACTGACTTACCTAAGGAATAATTTAAATAAATGTGTTTTATTATTGTATTTGAAAGATGGTAATTGCATCGCGAAGTGCGTGATATACACCAATAAAATATGTATATTGTATTTTATTTACTGACTGTACGGTCAAGCAGCTCGACCTAAATATGAAACCTCCATATTGTATAAAATATATTATTAGCTTTTTTGCTACCGGAAATTAGTTTATGGTCCAGTGGTTTGAGAGAAATAAATCTTGATATGGCCTGAATTTGATTCTGAAGAAGGGCTGAATGGTTAATGGACACTACATACCGTTAGCACAGTAGTTAGCGAAGCGAATTCAGTAAACTACACATATCTGAGTTTTTTCATTACATTATATTCTAAATGAATATAAAAAAACCATGAGAGTTGTCAGCAAAGCGCTACACCTTTTCTGAAACTTAAAAGAAACGGACGGACGGACTAACTTACAGAATTGATCCAAATTGACATAAGCACAGCTTAGTGCAGTAGCCCCTAGAACACAGTAAACCCTTTGTTGGCAAATAAATACTGTTTACTTACTTTTACTTACTTACTTAAATAGGTAAATCAGTTGACACTAACTATTTATAATTGTACATAATATCTTACATTAATATGTACATTATCCAACAAACCTTTTGAAACCATAGTTGAAAAAAAATTATTGCTATGTTATTAACCATCCTAACTAAAAGGTTGCACCACCTAACTTTGACCGTAACTATGACGATAACCGGTGTTTTTTGTATGGAATTTGACAGATTTTTGACGTTTGTCAAAGTTAAAGTAAGATGATGCAACCCAGCCTTAACTATAAGGATTTACACTTGTATTCACTAGCTAAGAAAAACACACAAAAAAAACCATGCTAACTCCATATTTCTTTTGTTTCAGGCTGTGGCATAGCCGTGGGCAAGCAAACCGCCCAGCGCAGGATCGTGGGCGGTGACGACGCAGGCTTCGGCACGTTCCCCTGGCAAGCCTACATCCGGATAGGCTCGTCAAGGTTGTATACAACTTTGTGTATTAGTTATGTATACAGATTAGCTTGCCACCACCAAAATTAGTATGGCACATGTAATTTTTGAATAGAGATGATAAAAATTTCATATTAATGAAAAAAGCTAAGATCTCTTTATTTTTATTATAAGCAAAAGAAGTCTGTGTTTACTATACTAACGCCCGTATTCATAAACGATGCTTGCTTAAGTGAAGCAGCAAATCGAACGCTCAGCGTTGAATAGAGCTCTGTGATTGGTTCGTGTGTGCTCTATGCGTCCATGCGTACTGTGAGACCTCATAGTAATGTTTGTGAATACGAGCGTAATCATTCTGTCTTATTAAAGCACAGCCAAAAGTACAGTCTTAAAAAGAGAGAAGACAATCCCTCTTATTTCCATACTACAATTTATGTAGAACTAGTTGACCCGGCGAACTTTGTTCCGCCTTAATGGCAATAAATAAGCAGACTTTTTTTTTATTTCGAACGGGATAAAAAGTATCCTAGGTCCTTTTCCTGGCTCTAAAATACCTCCCTGACAATTTTCAGCTAAATCGGTTCAGCCGTTCTTGAGTTATAAGTGGAGTAACTAACACGACTTTCTTTTATATATATATAGAAGATCATAATTTGGACAGATCATTAAAAAATCCAAAATTATGATAATTTTTTCATACAGCTATCATCACTATTCAATTGAAATTGTGCCATGTAGTGTCAAAACGCTTACATTTCTCTAAAAGTAGTGGATTCATAATAGTAACACTCGTAGAAGCTTAAAATCTTCTTCCCATAAAACAATTTGAAGTAGGTATCAACTTGTATTATGTTTTATACATATTTATACATTTATCTCTGTCAATACTAATGAAGTAGAGAGAGAAATAAGATATTTACTCGTATTAAATTGCGATAGTTGTCGTTTATTTCGACTAGATATTAAAAATTCAAACTTGCTTATATTTCTAGGTCGATTATGAAATGTATTCATGTATTATTCAAAACATTTAGTTTTCCAATAACAACAACGAATTCAAACATGAGATATAAAAATCTATTATGCATGTAATATTATTAATTTTTTGCTTAAAAATGTTGCATACAATTCTTTGCTATGAATTATTTAACTATCAGATTTAATTAATTTCTTTGTATTTACACAATTTGTTATTCAACAACTTCTGTTGTATTTATTGTTAAATTAACACGCTTCTTTGTGTATTTTGTTACATTTAATTGTATTAATCACTAATTCATGCATAACGCTACTTAATAACATTTGTAAATATCATTCACTGACATAATCATTTGTACATCATTTAGAACAAAAACTACTGTATAATTTGTATATAAGGGTCATTCCACAAAAATATGTCAACTCTTAGTCCGCGCCACATTTCACATGAAATATTTGTTAATATTTTATTCCAAAATTGTTAAATAACAGCTCGCAATGTGCTTTATTCATCACCCATTTATATTTTTTGAAACTATTTTTAAAACATCTTAAATTCCTTTTGAATGACCCAAAACGTCATTCCCTAGGCATGTCCGTACTCCAAAAGATTGTGTTTTGGGACCCACATTTATAAAAACATCAACTTTATCCTTTGTTTTAATTAACGAATAATCTATTTAAATGTATATTACACCGAATTCTATTAATATTTTGCGGTTTCAACAAACAATAATTTGATTTTCTTTAGTTGAAAAAGAGTCTACAGCTTTTAGCGTCATTCCCTCGCCACGCACTGATTTTTTAATTTTGCGCTTTAATATGTATTTAGAGTGAATGACATTTAGTTGAGTTTAAACTACGATACGAAGTTATCCTCAGACCATACTGGCTTTGCGGTAGCCGTTTTTAGGGTTCCGTACCTCAAAAGGAAAAAACGGAACCCTTATAGGATCACTTTGTTGTCCGTTCGTCCTTCTGTCAAGACCCTTTATCTCAAGAACGCGTGAACGTATCAAGCTGAAATTCACATGAAATACTCAGGTCTATTGTCCCTTTAAGCTGTGAAAATATCAAACTTCTAAGCCAAGCCAATCAAAAGATACAGCCGATTATGTCGATATTTTCAACAAATTTTCGACACTCGCAAAGGAATCAAAACCTACAGGATACTTCCCGTAAACTCAGAATCTTGAAATTTGGCATAAAGCATTGTCATATAATGCAAATATAGGAAAAATTGCGAAAATTACATTTTTTTAGTTATATAATATAATAAAAATATTTTAATAAAATGAAACTTACTACCTTATTTCTCACGAACGAATAAAGGTATCAAATTGAAATTTATACCAAATACCTAGATCTATTGTCCCTTTAAGAAGTAAAAAAATCAAACTTCTAAGTTAACGCGATCAAAAGATACAGCAGTTTATACCGACACCTTAGACGAATTTCCGTCACACGCTAGGGAATCAAAACCTACAAGGTACTTCCTGTGAACTCAGAATCTTGAAATTCGGCACGAAGCAACGTTATATAGTACAGATAAAGGAAAAATTGCGAAAATGATAAATTTGAAGTTATATAAAATTTAAAATATTATTTTTGCTTTTTTTAATAATTATAAACTTACTACCTACCCTTTTTCACATGAACGCGTAGAGATATTAAATTTGAAATTCATATCAAACACTTCTTAAATCTAATTGCCTCTAAACTGTGAGAAATTCTAAATCAACGCAAAAATTCAAAACGCTGAGGTAGGTACCTACCTATAATGCAAATATAGGAAAAATAAATAAATAAAAAATAATCATACCGCATATTTTGAAATTCGCCACTACTCGCAACGGAATCAAGTAAGTAATTTGATTTAATACGTCATAAATTGTAAACCGCTACGTTTGTACGGCGGAACCCTCGGTGTGCGAGCCCGACTCGCACTTGGCCGGTTTTTTTGAATTAGTGCAAACGTGCCAGTTGTTGCGGAAACATGTGTTAATCCAGTCACTTCGTCAGTCCCTAGTTGAGTAGCTTTATTGATTACAATAAGAAATTGTATATAATTTAATTAGTATTTACGTGTGGTTTTTTGGCTATTTTCGGCACATCGTATTAAGCATCTTATAATATAAAGTTAATCTGCATTTGTGTTAAGTTTTACTCCAAATAGTCAGTCCCTAGAGCGTCAGGCCCTAGCTTTAAACGGCACTTGGGACTAAATTACTAGTTAGGGAATGATGTTTTTTATATAGTGATAATAACAAAACAACTACATTATGTATATTAACTTATCTATAAATGTTAAGGTTATAAGTTTTATACTTTATTAGAGATCATAAAGGAGTAATATAGTATGAAAAAATTTAAAATTATAATTTCTCCTAAAATAAAGCATAAAGTGACTGGCCCTTTTAGACATAACATAATTAATTAATAAACTATAATTTACACTAATAAAGTATTCAAAAGCATCTTAAAAAAGTTACGGACAAAATGACGTCGAAAATATACAGATTTTTATGGAATGACCCATAATCATGCACTTATACACAAATCATTGTCATTACATTCCACCATTACTTTACCAACATCATTATCATTTTTATGAGCATTTACGTAATTGAAAATTAACTTTATAATTCCATAAAGCTTTGTGTTATTATTAACACCTAAAAATATATAAAACACTCAATACTGTACAGATATTCTATTGTCTAGTTATTAAACCCTATAGTGATGTATTTCTTTAACGTTTTTGTCAAAATTCAAGTGATTTATTAAAGCTTAGATAAAGCCTGTTTTCTAAATATCTGAAATACCTATTTTACATAAAAGTTTTAGTTCTATTTCAAAATGTAAATATTCTATTCGTTCTTTGATTTAGAAATATTGGTAAATGAATTTAATTGTAGTCGTTTCGCATATAATTTTTTTGGCTTGGCATGAAAATATCGAGTTAGTTCAAAGTACAGGCAACAAGTGAACCATATTAAAATTTAGTTGTCATGTCATCAATCATCAACAGCCCTTTACAGTCCACTGCTGTACTATGAGCCTCCTCCACTATAGTGGGGGGTTTTGCCATAATCCCCACGCTTGACAGGCGGGTTGGAGATCGCAGTTTAAAAGATTGATGTTTGAAGTGGTCATGTGCTTTTTTGTAAATAAATTTGTTTTGTGCTCTAATGCCGTTAACGATTTGAAATATTTTATAATTAAAGCTTTTGCATTAATAATAATATCAATAATTTTGCGTTAATTTTAATAAAAATATACTAGACAATATTATATCTGTTACATACACATTGTGTGCTACTAATAATACTAATATAATAATAATACATTGATTTTCAGATGCAACATGTTAATGTCCATTTTCGAGCTAATTGGATGGAAGCAGTGTTGGATAGAGAGGTAAATGTGCGAAAGAGACAGCATGACGTTCGTAGTTCACTCTCGTAGTATAGAAATAGGGAACAGGAAGGAACGTCACTGGGATTTTTCAAATCATTGTAAAAGTACATACATATAGCATGATAAATAGTTTAAAATATTAGTGTTTATTTGTTTAAAGATTTTTATTAAAATATTTATTTTCTCTATTATTATTTGTATAGTAAAACATTAGACATATTATTATTTATAATTAATTAATAAAGAAAGGTATTATTTATATTTATTTATACTTCTTTCTATAAAAGTGTATAAATAATTTACAGAAAATTATACAAGTTATATTTCATGAATGTAATTTAGTCTTTTCTGCATTTTTTATGCATGTTGACACGAACATATTCGAAATTAAGTAGGGGGTTACATTTATTTACTTTATACGCATGTCTCAAATTACATATTTATACATTTCTTTAAATTATGAAATATACAATATCACAAACTTTTTCGCACATTCCTCTTCATTCATCTTAAGTTACTCCAACCATCATATAAAAATATGTAATTTTACTGTTTTTCCTTGTTTTCTTTTTTATTTATATGGTGATTGGAGATTTTCTTATTATCATTATTGTTATCATTATTCCCAGAATTATTACAAATCATTAAATATCCTAATTTTTCATTATGAGAGTAAAGGTCATAGCAGACTTATCAACTCTGAAAGGGATCAACACCGTATTGCCTTTCGCGCGCTGTCAACCGTAAGGCGAGGCGTTTACGTTACGGTGCGGATAAGTGTGCGTTGCAGTATGGATTTTCCTTTCCGGGTTAATAAGTGTGCTACTTCCCTAAATCCATAAAAATAGTTAAAATATTTTGTTGTAATTCTGGAGTTATACAGTTTTTTCTAGCGGCCTGGGTAAGTCATGCATGTAATTCAATGCTTTGTAAAAACGCATCATTACATTTCCTCTGCAGCATGTTCTTTTCATGTTTATTTATACATTTAGTGTAGTTTTAATATCATTTGGTGTTCGGAAGTAACATGAACATGACTATACGAATTTTAATTTGATTTTGAATTATGTTAATGACAAAGTTCAAATTCTACTAATAAAATTCGCCATGTTTTTTAAGCAAATAAAATAATAATAAATCAAAATAAAAAGAAATAAAAATATTTACCTCGTTATCAAACAAATAACAAATATACAACCTTATTATGTAAGTCAGAAACTAATCACTTAATTAACTTACGTTGGATTTTGTCACGCTATAGAATCACTATAATATTATTATCATCATCATCATCATTATCATCATTCATTAATCACCAAAGTAACTACGCAGCCATTATGCACTTTGTTACAAAATAATGTATCTACATAAAACACTTAAAAACATTTAACAATTAGGTACTATACAAAAGTAATATTTACAGAAAAGAAAAGTAAATAAAAGTATTTTGTAAGTACATAATAATATAACTATTTCCTTCAATTACTTCAATATAAAAACAAATATAATTAAAAAATAAAAACAATAAAAAATAAACAAAATGGTTTGTTTTTTTCAAAAAGAGACGCTCTAGTAATCAATGAATGATGTTAACACTAATACTGTTTTTAACGTAGTTACTTATTCTGGATGTTTTTTTTTATGAAACAGCAAGTTTTTTGTGATTTCAGAGTTGGTCCCATAGTGAAAGTTGTTTATATTCATGGTTAAAACATCCTGTAAAAATATCGAGATGGTAAAAAAAACACCCTGTATTTCCTGAGAATTCAACTCAATTCGCTTTATATCAGATTAAGTACATTTTCCATGAAACAACCTCTCTATAATTCCATGTTGTAATAGCAAAGGTACTTAAAACATAATGATCTATAGGAAACAAAGGATAATGAGTATCATGTAACCAATTGGTGATAATTATTGCTGTTACGGTACGATGTATTATGAAATCGTACCAATTAATGATATAATGTACGGAATAGGCATTTTTAGTGTAGAACAAGAAGCTACCGGAATTCTTAATCGAATAGTGGGTACTTAGGTTTGATCAATTAACAGTGATATGTATTATGTTATGAATGACGAAATTGCAACCATTTTGAGGATTATTTAAGTAGGTGTCCTGGTTTAAATAAGTGTTTAGTTATTTAAAAAAAATAATAAAATAAAATTATTTTATACAGGTCTGTATAAATACTCAAGTGATAAATAACGTTCTAACTTATTCGCGCTTCGCGAAAGCGCGGCGGGTCGCATTCTGGATGCCTAAGTCCACTTTCTACACTACATTTTCCCAAAAATACTAGGTATGACCACTCAAGTGACAAATACCGCGTTCCTACTATGGTTACCATATTTACCCAAAAATACTAGGTGTGACCACTCAAGTGACAAATATCACGTTCTAGCTACGGCTACTAACATCTTCCCAAAAATACTAGGTGTGACCACTCAAGTGACAAATATCGCGTTCCAGGTGCGGCGGGTCGCTGATCTCGCGGCGTCACGTGGTCACGGCCGGGCACTGCGTTGCGCGCGCGCAACCGCGTCACGTGCGCGTCACGCTGGGCGACTACGTCATCAACTCGGCTGCAGAGCCGCTGCCGGCTTATACGTTCGGCGTGCGCTCTATTAAGGTGGGTAGTTTGATATTTTGTATACCATGTTCATGGGAGAACTGACGGTCGATGGGGCAGAAACGTTCTTGAGCGGAGGCCACGTACCGGAAAGTGCAGCGTAGGACGTCCACCTTGTGGGTGGACGTTACTAGATGCTAGGTCGCTACCATCCGGTCATTATGGAAATCATTGGGGGAGGCATATGTTCAGCAGTGGACGTCCTATGCCTGAAATGATGATGATGAAATGATTCATCTATATTCGTCAGTCATTTAGTCTCCACTGCAGATTCTCAATTCTCTCTAATGGGGCCGCAAATGGAGATGTGTCTTACACTCCGTACATTAGCAGAATGTATTGAGGAGACCTAATATTCGCGGATTCGTCTCTTAGTAGCTCTTACGACATCCATGGGAAGAGTGGAGGTGGTCCCTTTTTTACGGTGCCTGAACCACACAGCTAGAATAGTTGACGTGTTACCTATTTTCTGTTGGTACGAAGCAAAGTTCTCTGAAATGATGATCATCAGGTCATTTAGTCTCCACTACAGGAGCACGACCCTCTACCAGCACGAGTCGCAGACCGTGTAGTGCGCGTGCCAGCGCGACGACGGGCCCGCGCCGGGCGAGCGCGCGCCGCAGTCGGAACACACGCGGCAGCACTGCGGAGGATATCCGAAAGTTTCGGTTACGGTTACGGATGTTATGTACCAGAAGCTCGATTTCAATGTAAAAGCAGTCAAGCTGTAGATCCTTAATACACAGGTGTTCCGGTGGGAACTAGAGGTAGAAATGGATCCGTTTATTTAAACCATAGTTGGTTTATTTATAATAGCTAGTCTATAATTTAAATGCGCCCTAGACACCATCAAAACCTCAGATCATAGAAAGAGAATAGATATGAAGTCGCGCGTAACTACAACGAGAACCAGTGTCCCCACATTTCCCCCACCACAGCTCCCACACACACATTCAACTGTGTAAAAACAAAGCGACTGAGAGTCTACGACAACATGTGCAACCGGCTTAAAAGTGCTGTGATTGGCCAGAAGGCGTGCCTTATGGCCAATCAATGGCCGCGTGACGTGACGCACACTTTCAAAAAAGCAATTAGAGAGAAGAAAGATAAAATGGAGTCGATAAGATATCGATACTTTAAATCCTGGGGGCAAGGCTCGAAATTAGTTTAAAAATGCTTGTATGGAAACCTTTTTATTATTATACGTTATTATTATGTTCTTTAACGATTTTTGCATAAAGGAGTCAGTTCCATTTTAGATGGACGAAAAACTCAGAATCAATTATTGGGACTAAATGAAGTTACCTTATATTAATTTACCCCAACCAAAGCTCAATGTCGTTATCGATGGAGTACTTACAATATTGGTAATATATTATTATTTACTTTATTAATAATAACAGGATCACTGTAATTATTATTAACTACTATCGCGCATTAACTTTTTAATTATGGCGAAATTCGTACCGCCTATGTTTATCAAAAATAATGCCTATATTAGGCTTTCAACTAGCTCTTATAGTAATTACATAGTTGACAGTTACTAATCCCTTCTACTATTGTTATTATTGTTTTTGTAAAAACTTAAAAATCGCAAGCAACTCATGATTTTTTCATTCAAAATTAGAAAATAGAAAATAATAATTTACTTCTATTTATCGATAATAGGAAACCGTATTAGAACACGAGCCCTGCACTATGTTACGACCGGCACATGCGGCCGTACTGTGTATTTTCACGCGTCAGTGGATATCGGAAGAAATAAAATACATTGCGCAGTAGTTACGCATGACATAAGGTGGTTGCTAACTAAATCGTCAATGTACAACGTGTTTGAATTTTTATCACCACTAATTTCGATATCGCAGTAAATGTCACGGCATTGAATTCGTTCGTAAAAATGTTTAGTTTTTTTTATTTATAAGCAAAATACCAATGGATTTGCAATACTTACATGTGGTAAATGACTTCATTGTTCCTGTAGTTCTTCGTTTCACTTATGTTATTGCACGTTACGACGCATTATCCAACAATATCGGAGAACATTTCCTCAGTACGACTGAATCGCGACTAACCTGGCGTCGCGGGCGATGTTCGTTTCTGGGCATATCGCGGAGACACGCACCACGCCCCCGTTTCACATCTATTCCCTTCTATGATCTGAGATCAAAACGATCCGCAACCATAAACAGTAAGAATTACTTGTTTCTTACACTGTTATAATCTATGTAAATGACACAACAGCGTCATGGCCGCCGACTGTGAAATCTCCCAACTTTCATCATAATGATCCTAGCAATGAGGAACTGTGATGATGATCATTAATGATGGGACAGACTGGTTTAGAAAACGAAGTTTTCACTAAGTAAATGATTATTTAGAGGCGTATTGTATGTGTTTAGAATAAATACTGATATCATTAACACCTCTATGGTAAAGTGGTTCTCTTTGTTCTTAGTTCGATTCCCAGATTGGACAAAAGTAGCTGTGAATTGGGAGGGCTCCTTATTTAGTATGTTTAACAATAGGACGTAAACAACTATCTTTCATGTACAGTCACGGAATGAAAAGGTTCGTCAGTTTTCAAATTGATTCCTTCAACGAATCGCGAGCACATAATTATTACCTTTTGAAACTATGTTACAGAATAATCTAGAGTTAGAGAAAATAATCTTTAAATGTTCGTCAGTAAAGTTCAAAATTATTCAGATCAAAGTTGTTTGACGATTTATCTTGTCAAGAAGATTATTATGATTGATAAACTAAAACCTTCTTGTTGGTTCAACCTGCCATTATTATTTCTATTAAATAAAAAAAACTATTGTCAATTGGTCAATGTCATCATTGCATTGCACTGATGGGATAGAAAAATAAACAAGCAAAACCTTATTCGTTAACAAACGTCATATTTATTTAAATGTTAGCAGCACTGTTTGCACGGTCATGTTGGCAGGTTTGACTCTTACAGTACCTAGTGCAAGCGAAAACCGACACTAAGGTAGGGATATTCCGATACTAATAAATACGAGTAGGTACTCGATACTTTTGATTCGATACCAAGTATTTATTGTATCGAATCAATTTTGCGATACATAATCGGTATCGAAACAAAAATACTTGGTATCGAATCGAATCAGCAAAACAACCGAAAACAATAAAAAAAACCGAGAACGCATCATACAGAACTGAGAGAGCAAAAACAGTCAGCTAATCAGCTTTAATCGGTTACCGAGTTACCGGTATTTGTCGCGTGGCGGCGTGAGTGACGCGTTGTCTCCCGCTCGGCCAGCCGAATTCGTCCGACTTCAGACGAGCCCGAGCCGAAAGCGAGAGAAGGAGACACCCGCACCCGCCCGCAAATCATCTCGCCATTCCGCCATGGTGAAAGTGCCTTTGATAGTTGTATATTCATTGATAGCACCCTCAAAATAATAAAACAAAATAAAAGTTCCAAAAAGTATCGATATCAGTAACTATCGATACTTTAGGAGTACTTATTTAAGTAGTATCGAAAAAAGATTTGAGTATTATCGAAATGAGTAGGTATCGATACTTAGGTGGTATCGGAACATCCCTACACTAAGGTGACGAACCTTTTCATTCCGCGACTGTACCTAGGCGCAAGACAACGTTTGATGGATCAGTTAGGCGGTTATCACACTGCGCCGCGCTCCGTCGCGGAGCGCGGGGCGACAGATTTAATAATTGTATGCAAGTACCTCAGTTTGTATGGAAAACACGCGCGGCACTTCACACTGACAACGCGTCCGCGCGCGTGATTTTTTATATGAAATCACGCGGCGCAGTGTGATAACCGCCTTAGTCTACTATAAAAACGCTCTTTTTTAGAGAATATTATTGTTTAATATTACTTTTCTCATTCCAGGTCCATCCACTGTTCAAGTTTACTCCTCAAGCTGATAGATTTGACGTCGCAGTACTTACTTTGGACAGAAATGTACATTACATGCCTCATATAGGTCAGTATTTTACTTACCTACACTTTTGCTCCTAAACATACATAGAGTTAAGTTTTTTCGATAAGTTCGTTTTAAAAACTGAAAGAAAATATTAAAATTATAACGCAATTACTTAAATTACACATTCATTCATGCCACTGCATATGCTGAGTGGAGTCCCAGATTGCGATGGGCATCGCTGTTGCGACAATGTAGCACTGCTCAGTTCACTTTTTATTTCTTTGTAATAGGTATTTATGTGCTATTTCTGTCTTTTTTTCCGTATACCTTTCTTTTTCATCGTAATAAATGTTTATTTATTTCTTTATTTCTTTCTGTATAGTCAGCGTCAAATAGTTTGTGACACCCAAAGTTGCCAAAAAGTTGACAACACAACCTTAAAGACGTGTTGCGAAAGTTTTAGCTACTTTGGATGTCACGAACTATAGGTACATAAAGTTTGAAATTATTGGCACAAATTAATTTTTAGAAATCTGTAATTCATTCATTTAATTTAATCAAATAAACAGATTATAGAGAAAGTTACAATTTATCAACATTAATTTATTTATAGTATAAAAAATCAGAAAGAAATGGTTAGATTTTCTCTATTAAACCATTCATAAAGTATTTTTAGTGCTGATGATGTAACAGTTAAAATATTTGAAATATTTTTAAAATTAATGTAATAAGTAACTTACAGTTTCATTGTCTTTGCCTCGATGTTTTATAAAAAAAATTAGAGCAAAAATAGAGCATCCACTATCATTTCAAAATCAATTGGATTTTTTTGTTTCTGATTTATGAAGTAGGTACGTATTGTACAATCGTTGATTTATGGGCAAGATTTATCAATCATTGATTTATAGTGTAATTAAGAATCAATATCCTCAATTAGTTTGAATTATTGCTTTCGTAATTTCAGTTTTGTATTTGTAAAAGCTTCGCATGTCTCTACCACTGTCTGAGCTTCTGTCGGTCACTTGAATAGAATACTCAAGGTTGTCTTGTCTCTATGTCCGTCCATGTCTAAGTAACCACAGATTTCAAATTCAAATTCTTTGATGCTTCACGTTAGGATACTCCTTGTGCTTTAAAGTAAGGAAAACCTATCTATCTACTTGCCATAATTATGTTTGTCTCGAAGCGCTGGCAGGGCCCAAAAGATAAGGAGACAACTGTGTAAAGTGCCCCATAAGGTCTACCTTTTTTTAATTACTATATTTTGACGTTCATAAGTGCCACCAGTGGTCTAAATTGAATAAAATATTTTTGATTTTGATTTATTTTGATTTTGTCTAGAGGGCAAACGAAGGAGCGATTGGTTACATAGTTTTGATCGCGAGCGATATAGGTAGTGCCGAACACGAAAGATGAAGACTGAATGCAGTGGACGGCGATGTTATACTTACTAAAGCTCATGCTTATGATACCGAATTCCTTTGAGGCAGCTGTATCTGCCTCTATAACATCACACCACAAGGCCACATCATACATAGTTTAACTAACTAGTAGTTGAACGATTCTGAAACATCTACTGGCAAAAATTTGAAATAATGACCCAGTATTCATAGCGTCCTCCTGTAAATGACATTTCAGTATTTCCCAATGTGGCTTAAATTAAAACTAAATAACCCAGTATTGATAGAGGCGCCTTACTGACAATGTCATAGCTGGGACGGTTCAGTGTCGGACAACTATACACCTTTTGCCTCGGGAGCTTTAAGCCGTGTCAAGTTCTAGATAGATACCTCCTAATGAAACATTTTCTCCCTTTCAGCTCCAATCTGCCTCCCAGAGCGAGGGTCAGACTTCCTCGGCCAGTATGGCTGGGCGGCAGGCTGGGGCGCGCTAAGCCCAGGCTCTCGGCTGCGCCCGCGCACGCTACAAGCGGTCGACGTGCCGGTGCTCGATAACCGCGTCTGCGAGCGGTGGCATCGGGCGAACGGTCAGTATATTGTTTTAACGCAGTCATGTAACGCACTTTTTAGTGATATGAACCAGTTAAGAAGAATGTACTGTATAATCCGAGTCTTATCTATTATCTTCTGTCACGTGGTTTGTAATATTGAGTTAACAACATTGGTATCAGATTGTATGTCCTACAAGTCAAGTCTGATAATGATTTATCGGATCTACAGCTTCACCTGCTTTGCCAAGCGCGAAATCGGAATGAATTTGATTCAAACCTACAAACAATGTCAACCATCAACTTAAGTGACTGTTAGGCTGGGTTGCACCATTTTACTTTGACAATAACAGAGCTCGAAATGTACCATACAGTTAAACATTGATTAATGATGGAACGGTTGAAAATGACAAAGAATTTTGGGTTTACTGGTTATTGCATTCTTTAAACCTAAATCTTTTTTCTCCATTCCAGGGATAAACGTAGTGATATATCCCGAGATGCTGTGCGCGGGTTACAAAGGAGGTGGAAAAGACAGCTGTCAAGGTGACAGCGGGGGTCCACTCATGCTGGAACGTTCTGGAAGATGGTACTTAATAGGAGTCGTCTCGGCTGGATACTCCTGCGCCAGTCGAGGCCAGCCTGGGATATACCACCGAGTAGCGCATACGGTTGACTGGATTTCCCACGCGACTACTTTGTCATAGCATCGGTAATGTGATTTGTAGATAAAAACCGTGTATCATATGTGATACATAGGTTATGTATCATGTGTGATACATGAGATTGTTATTGTAAGGGTGCTTTAGGATGTCAGCTACGGTGCAGTTAATGCAGTACCTAAAATGTTGAGACGTGTTGGTTCATAATCAGCTTGTTTTCAATCCATTCACGTGAATTCAACCATAATAATTTAAGGTTTCCAATTAATTTACTTTGATTTGATGCATCTCGTGATACACAAAACATTGCAAAGTAATTAATTTGATTAGATTCGGCAGTATTTGTTTAAAAAAACATATTTTTGGTATCGCATATTGGAGAATATGACGCAATATGGTCTAGCATTTGTAGATGACATCTGAAGGCAATCTTTTGAAAATAAGTACTATCGGTATAAAATATTGCAGCCTCCGTGAGGCGTTGACAGAAACAAACATAATTCCTTGCCATTGCTATATAATTTCATTCAAGGAAAATTACCTGACTTTACACTCTCAGAGATATAAAAAACTGTCTTTGTGAAATTTTAGGATATTACAAACATTTTCATTAAGTGTTTAGACGTTCATGTAAGTGAAACTACATTTCATTATTATTGGCTAAAAATATACTTTTTTAAAGATTTTTTCTTATGTTCTGATCAGGAGGAACAGAGGTGCTAAAAGAATGATTTCTTATCAGTGTATTTAAAATGGACTGATGAAATCTTTCTCAGCTTAATGATTGCATGAACGTCTTTACTTTCACTTGAAATTATCTGATCATGAAATGCTTCAATACACCACAGCGTTTTCATCCAAGAACAACTTGATACGTTATCAAAATCATGACGTATGTTTTTTGAATTCATTAGTGGACAACCAAAAAGCGTCGTCATTATCGTATTAAAACTGCTTTGAGACTCCGAAAAGGTTCGAAATAAAATGCGATTTGATACGTTCTTCAATCTCTGAACGATTTGAAATTGAATCGATACGACGAATACGTGAAAACGTGACACAAAATTTCGAAAATTATAGGCGTTTGTATTACATAAAATTGTAGATTCCTACACTTTTTTAACTATAGTCTTTAATATTATTATTCCATTCTACATGTCAGCACAATAGGGTAAAACATTTCATGTATCGTATTTGATTCATTGGTTAACAAAGCAGTTTCGTTAGCCAATGAATTAGTCTGGATCACCTGGACTATTATTTATAATTGTTCATAATATCTTGTTATCCATGAACAATTATATCGCTATTTATTTATAATAATGTAAAGATAAATCAACATTTTGCTACGTTTTTATGTAATACACATGCTAAGTTTCAAAAAGAGTGAAAAATACATTAAATTTGTCAATGAAAAAGTCAATACATCATTTTGGTTAATTGTAAAATTGACGATTGATGGAGATAAAAAACATTTGGTGATTTTATAGAATCTCTAATGTTGTTGTTTCCGAAATGAATAAGAAATAGACGAAAAAAAAAACATCTAAAAAGGCCTGTAATCTTTGATATCAAAATAATGTCTTTCTTACAAAGACTACTTGATTTTTGTTTATAGGACTTTGTTAATTCAATGAAGCCTTTTAAAAACCCAGCTTTGGGAGCTACGTCTAGTGTTTCCTGAATGCTGAAATAAAGCTTTAAATATACTTTTTATAAAGTACAAGCTATTACTGGATTTGTCTTATTGTTTACCAAAACAATGTTATAATATTGTCATTGAGTCAAGTATTTTTTATTTGACTCACAATTTACTTTATTTTAACTTTAAGTTACTTTTTTATTTGATCAATCATTATTATTATCATTCTACAAAATTATGAATTTGAAATTCATAACATTACTTTGATTAAATTTATCAAATGACTGATTAAAAGTTATTATTTATATTAAATTATTAATTTAAACGATTTGTATACAAAGCCAAACAAATAATTTTAAGAATGCTTAATAGTCAGAATGATAAATTTAATCATTTGGACATTGAAGTGAAAATATTAATTTGCAATTTTATTTTCATTGATTTTATTTAATATTTTTGTGATCCCTATGTGGGAGAGAGAAAAAAACTGTTAAATCCATTTTTTATTACCAGATGTATAGGATTATTTTAAGTTTTTGACGACAATTGTGATAATCGTTATGAAACTCATATTTTTAACCATTGAGAACAATTTTGGAAAACACAAAAGTCGATATAAAAATAAAGGAAAATATTCATAAGTGCCTATAGCATTTTGTACATATTTTTAACATAGTTGTACAGATACTTACTTTAAAAGGTTTTTTTTTTACATTTTTACCAATTTGTAAATAAGTTCTAATTCATAAAGCTTTAAATTATTCCAGTTTTGTTAATTTATTCCATTTGAGTTCAGAATTGGAGCGGTTTATTTTAATTACTACATTAAATTATGACCTAAGTTTACCAGAACAAAAACTTGCTAATTAATAACCAATTATTTAAATTGATAAGATAATAAATTGTATTTATTGTTAATTTAAAACCTTGTTTTATTTTTATTACATTATTCAAAATAGTTATTTAGAGAGCCCTCATAATTTTAATTTAATATTCCTTGTCTTTTATTTACTCAGTCCCTGTTAAAAATAGTCAAAGGAGAAGAAACTATACGTATTTGTATTCATGAATCATAATTGATTCATAGGATACCTACCTTATATAAATTTTGTATGCGTTTTGGGATATTAGGGTCAAAAATAAAACAAATATTTAACTGAAGATTTATATTAAAATCTAAGCAGTGATTTAATCATATAAAATTATAGGAACATTTTGACTAGGCCGTTAAATTTTACAAACATTTTACCACCCCAAAGGTATTTGGTGCTTCTGAACTATACGCCTCAAAACGTCATAGAGAGGGCGGTAGTATCGCTTTAGAGAATCAGCTGTTATATCTGTGTTGCCAGTTGTTTCCTGGAGGATTTCTTGCCAGTGTTGAGAGTGGCCTCTGGACATCAAATCTCTGAAAAGAAATATATTTTCCAAATTCAAGCCAATAAACTTCTATTTATGGTAAAAAACGAACAAGCATAGATGTCACGTAGTATTATTCAATTAAAGAGTCTGCGCTATGGCAACACTGACTAGTTGGTACGGCGCGGTGGGGGTCAGTTGCAGTCGGGCTGCCGCACGGCACGGACATGAGAGCCTTAAAGGCTTGTACGAGTATTTAAACACATCTACACTAATGGGATCCTGCAAAAAAACGGGTTGTCTCCGGGGGATCAACCATAATCCATACCAAGACAAAATGGACACTCACTTCAGCAGTTTCCCCGCAGCCTTAGACCCGTAAATGTCACATCTATTCAAGCTGATGCTGCCCGGTATATCGGCAGTGACGTCTCGCCTGCCGAAGACAGCTGCCCTGCAGAGCGCCTCGAAGATCTGGTGCTGGATGAAACTGCTCAGGAAGTATCTGGAGATAGGAAGGTGGTTAAATCAGAGGTATACAGAAAGAATGGTATACATACAATCTTCAAAAATGAGGTGCTTTTTTAAACTAATTTTATAACCAATTCAAGTGACAATACCTCAATGGTGTTGATGTTAGGTAGACTGCCGATTCCAGACTTGCCGAGTATCAGTAGTTTGGATCCCGTCTCCAGACTATTATGGTGTACACACTCATAACACAAGCATAAGAATAAGCTTAGCTCTTGGTCTACAACCGGGCAATTAAGATATAAGGCCGTGCGTTTTTAAAGTAAACTTTTCTCATATCATATAAACAATCCAATTTACTTGCGAACTATAAAGGATGATCAAAAATTTTCTTAAAAAAATTATGACACTGTTAATTTTTGAAATCCAAAAGTGGGTTTTATGTTTATTATTTTATTAACCGTCTGATTTTTGGGTAAACGAATAATTATTACTAGAAACGTTAAGCTTGCTTTAAAAAGTAACTATTACTTACCGTATATAAGGAGTATGATCGGGCACATGGAATTTGGCTGCTACATCGAAATACTCTTCACCCCTTTCTTCAGGAGGAGCAATACCTTGCAATTCTAAAGTCAAATCCCAGAATTCTTTATTAAACTTATCTTTATCTATACTGCCTTCGAAATACTTCCATCTGTACTCATCAATGACCAAAGCAAAAGGTATTTGAGGTATTTTATTCAGAGCCTGTCTTAGCAAAAGCATTTCATCAGTAGTCAAATCATTTTCGAAATTATTCGTAGCATCAAAAATAGTATCCTCTTTCATGTCACTTTCTTTTGTTTTGACAAACGATACTTTGCTTTTGCCTTCAATTAAATTGTCTTCATTTGTTTCGAATTCATTTAAATATGGCAGTCTATTCACTTTTGTTTTCGAATCTTCTCTCATGTCATGCATATCGCTTTCCAAATTCAAATTGTTTGACAAACTCCATGGAGCGTTTTCTAGATTGTCATTTGTTTTTGCTAACCGGCCATCTTCTAAATTAATTCCCAGATGGTGTTTTGTTTCAGAATCCGCTCGCTTTGAGAAGGATTTTGAACTGTTTTCGTATAAAATTGAGTCGTTTACGAGTCCTAGCCGGTTCAAATGTTGAGGAGTTATCACTCCATACATGATTGCGTCTCCTATACTTTCGTGGAGTGCTGTGTTTGCTTGCTGAAATAAATATGAAGAGTTAAATGGTCTGTTAAATAATACGTTTGATGTAAGACTAACAGCATACTGCAACTTATGAATGTTCCATAACAGGAGGTTCCTTTTGCTATCAATAGATGGCACTGTTTATACGCTAATGATTCAAGATAAAAATCTCATGTCTTTTGACATGTTTTTTTTTAAATAAGGCTGTGTTTTTCTAAACTTACTTTAAATATTCCAGGTTGATTCTCATAAGCCATGTAATATTGGATATGCCCAAATTCATGGTGAAGTACGTAAAAGTCTTCAAAAGTTGTGCCCGTGCAGTACATCATTCTGAAATAAATATGAAATAAGCATATAAAGACCCTATTAAAAATAATCTATTTGCCTAGATCGACAATCGTCGCTGGTTTGATATCCAGATGAGACACACATTACTTCATCATCATTATCATCATCACCAGGTCATTTCGTCTCCACTGGAGGAGGACGACCCTCCTCCTCCTTTTTGCCCCTGGTAAATTCGATTTACCAGGGGCAAAAAGGAGGATTTGGATAACAATAGTACTCGTAGTAAGCTGTAGTTAAACTCTGTTTGATTCACAGACTGTTATCTGAACTGTAATAATTACAGGTTTGAAAAAACCTGAGATGGAATTGTGTAAAGCAATCGTTATCATTTGACAGTTCATAACGTACGATTATTCTGTCAAACGCTTTGTTTATCTGACTTTATAGTACGTTATGAACTGTCAAATCATTACGATTGCTTTACACAATTCCACCTCAGGTCTAAAAATAATTGATCATATGGCAATACTTACCTGAAATCGCCTGGCTTGAACATGTCCGCTGCAGTGCCGTGACATCGAGTGTTGCCATTTTCCTTCGAGAAAACAGATTCCCGCCAGAAAGTCTCAGTCATTGCTGGCAACCCCATCGACTGATAGAAATCTTCAACTCTTTTTACCTTGAAACAATAAAAATAAAACATTGTATCAAATGAAATTAAAATGTCTAAGTATCTCAATGGTATATCCATCTCAAGAAGTCGTGGGTTTGATTCCCATCTAAAAAGCGAATGAAAAGACAGTGGGAATATGGTTCCCACCTATTTTTAACCTCATTCACTTGTCTTAAGGTCCAAATGCTATATCCGTTTAAGGGTTAGGTAAGGTACTTACCATGTGCTCAACAGTCCAGTTAAGTTTCTTTATGCTGTCATCTAGATTCAACTTCTTCGAAGTTATTAATTCTAACTTAGTTTCCCAGTTTTGGGACCAAAGGTTACCTTAAACCAAACCATTTTTTATGATAGGTATGACAGTTGAAGTCTCAGTTCCACATTTATTTTTGCAACTGTTTTTAGCATTAATTTTGCAAAAATTTTGATTGACTTTTTTCCCATTAGGACTTTTACTTACCAACCAGATGATAGCTTAGGGAGAAACATAAGATAGAATTATACAAAAAGTTAAACGTGTGTTGAACACTAACGGGACTATTCCCACCTCTCGATCCC
This sequence comes from Ostrinia nubilalis, assembly GCF_963855985.1. Lineage (NCBI taxonomy): Eukaryota > Metazoa > Arthropoda > Insecta > Lepidoptera > Crambidae > Ostrinia > Ostrinia nubilalis. The sequence goes on along the minus strand of NC_087114.1, from coordinate 5,667,926 downwards.
ACCGCTGCAACTCCTATGTAGCCATTATCTACAGCTTGACCGCCATTAAAAATCCTATCAGTGCAGGCCAAGTTTTTCCCAGGGGAAAGACTGTCATTGGACCCGCAACGAAATTAACGAGAAATTTTTTTGATAAGTAAGGCCCTATGTATTTCTATGAGAGCCCGAAAATTCCAGTATTAGACAGGGTATGAAAATATGTATTTCCTCTGTTTAACTCATTAGTCTATTTCCTTACCTAACAAATGAGCTGGTATCGGTCCAGCCCTCGGTACAACGTCACCATACTGCCTTCGTAAGTAGAACCTGACCACCCCATGAAGGAGGGTGTAGAAAGGTCGTATTTCGTTGTAGAGGCTTCTGCTGAGCTTTCGTAAGTTCGGCATTTCAAGCTCGTCTCGCCATGATGCTCCTATGTCGGTGTATCCTGAAAATAAAATTCAAAAAATATGCTTTTGTTTCTTTTTAACATAGGATAGGAGTGCATTCGTCACTAGTTTGCAACCATAGGATCATAATATTTATTTAAGTACTAGCTGACCCGGCGAACTTCGATTTTCTTTATATTTTTTTCCGTAAAAACCTTGTACAGAGTATTAGAAAACTACAAAAAAAAAATCAGCCAAATCGGTCAAGCCGTTTTCATGTTATGTCGTGACAACGGAAAACGGGTTTCATCTATATTTTTATATATATAGATAGTATCGGTGGAAGGTGGAGTAAAATTCTCATAATCACACCACGTCTCACCAGACTTAGTGTAGTACGTTAGGACGTACTTTTTAGGCACTACTCGATAGGCCGACGACCTCAAGAATATCAGTTACATCATGAGAAAAGCAGGAGATTGTGCTCTTTAGTACTCTTTTGGGAATTCCGAAGGATTAGCAAGCTGAAGTGGCAAAGGACAGGGCACCTAGTACGCAGAACTGACGGCCGATGGGGCAGCAAGGTTCTGGACTGGAGGCCACGTACCGGAAAGCGCAGCGTAGGTCCACCCACAAGGCGGACCGACTACCTACCTGATAAAGGTAGCAGGAAGGGGCTGGATGCAGGCCGCTACCCACCACGCGATATTGTAATCATTGGGGGAGGCCTATGTTCAGCAGTGGACTTCCTGTGACAGAAAAAAATTATGAGTAAATTTTTGACTTACCACTTCTCCAAGCAGCTCTGTTCTCCAACTCCACCAATCTCTTATAAGGCTCCTTCATCGACCCTCCCACCTTCTCCCTCCACAAAGACCAAATCCACCTCAAAACCTCCTCATTCTTCCCCTTCATCATATCCTCAAAATCATGTTCTCCCTTAAAACATAGCCCTCCGTTTTCCAACTCGGCATCTGCCGCGACTTTCGCTGAAACGGTTACGCCATCTGTCAGTTTCAAAAGATTTTTGACAGTTGACAGGTAATCCAAGATGGCGGATTCTGCGTCTGTAGAGTTGATGATGGTTGAGTTGTGTTGTCTTGGTATGCACACTTCTACGTTTGAGTAAAGGGACTGTAGTTCGTCGTATAGATTCAAAGTCTCCCTGGAAATTTAAAATAAGTTCAAAACATTTTTTTTGCCAATAGGGGTTTACGACTAAAAACTGTATAAGTAGGTCTTAGCGCTATGGCAGAAGCATTTTTTTTATTTATAGGGGCTTTATCTAGACTAACGCCCGTATTCACAAACGATGCTTGCTTAAGTGAAGCAGTAAATCCAATGCACAGCGTTGAATAGAGCTCTGTGATTGGTTCGTATGTCACCCTGTGCGTCCATGCGCACTCTGAGACCTCATAGTAATGTTTGTAAATACTGAATACGGGCGTAAGTAACACGTGATAAGATTTCCAGATTTTTTTGTAAAGTTCCATGTATAATTCCAATCATAAAGCCATTTCGAAATTAAATCTTTCACAAATATTGCCTTGTCTAGGGGGATTGGTTGTAATATAAAATACTCGTAGTTATTTGTACACTAGTAAACACTTTAAATAACTGGTATACTTACTCGTGTTACTAATTATGGCCCCCAATTGGATTCAAACCTGCTACTATAAGTCTAGCGCTGAACTCAGTGCTCGTGGTATGGGAGCGGCACGGGAGGGATGAAATGAGGGCTATCGTTTTTATACTTAACAGTTGGCACCCCTGGCGATTGACAGGACCTTACTCTACAGTGGCGCCATCTTGATGAGTGCAAATGCGATAGTCCTCCTACCACTTTAGCGCTCACCAGTTGGTGCCACTGTCTTCGCTACTAGCAAGTGACAGGACCTTACTCTACAGTGGCGCCATCTTGATGAGTGCAAATGCGATAGTCCTCCTACCACTTTAGCGCTCACAAGTTGGCGCCACTGTCTTCGCTACTAGCAAGTGACAGAACCTTACTCTACAGTGGCGCTAACTGGTGAGCGCTAAAACGATAGCCCTCATTGACATAAATTATGACGTGACAGAACATACAAATCTGAAGCACGTCTCGCTGACGTTTGACGTGCCAAAAACACCCTCCCGTGCCGCTTCCATACTTCAGGCACAGGCTGAGTTAAACGACCTCTCTAGACCTCTAAATAGGTACAGCTGTACGTAAACCTCAGGCCAATTTAATGATTTAAATTATTAAACGAAGTAGACATGAAACGAGTCGAATCAAATAATTAAGTACTTTTCAATTGAAATTAAACATGAATTACCAATCGTCTACAAATTGATTTCGTTAAAAAATTAAGCCGTTCGAGTAATTACGATGGAAACCTTACAATTCGATACCATTCAGATGTGATCATTTGAAGATGAATATTTTATTAAGTATTTCGCTTTTCAGAAACCCTACTTGTGCTTGTCCAATGAGCGAAAGATAAATTATTTTTAAATTAATCGGTATCTAAGTACATACTTACTTAAGTATTAGTTAGTTACTTGTATCAATTACAAGATAGGTCGTAGACGACTACAAAGTATAATACATCAAAGTACCTGTGGTTTTCACTATTTCTTCCTACATCACCCATTAATCCTACGCTTCGTTCTATACTATATTCTAACGTAAGATCCTAACGCGTGCGCGTGGACGCACAGGGTGACACATGAACCAATCACAGAGCTCTATTCAACGCTGTGCGTTCGATTTGCTGCTTCACTTAAGTAAGCATCGTTTGTGAATACGGGCGTAAATTCCTAAAATAAGATCCCATAGATCTCTTCTTCTTCCCATAAATCTTTAAACAAATAGTAGATATATCTTTCTTACAGGATCGCAACTCTCTTAAATCTTTTGCAATTAAATGAGGATGATAACGATTTCTTGGCAGCTTTTAACCAAACAGAACACAGGATTTGTTCTTACTTACTTTACTTTGTCTATTGAGTGTGTGTAACTTACCTTGCTTCTTTTACAGTAAATTTCGGCCCTCTACATAGAAGATACGTCTGCCTCCGCTGCGTGCTATTCAACAACTGATGTTTTTGCAGTGCTGCCAACTGCTTGCACGTACTCTGCCGCCATCTTATCCATTTCTTCTGATAGTTGGCAGTCCTGACTTGTAGTTCTGAATTACTGGGGTCAATTGAAGACTGCCAAGCGACGTCAGCGGCGATTGAATTGAATTTTATGACGTTTTTGTTGATACCTTCGAACATCTTGTTTATGTTTTCTTGGCATAGTATAAGATAGCAGTTGGATAGGCATGTTGCTAATAGAATGAAAAGTTTCATGGTTATTTCTTGTTTTGTTTACTCCATCTGAAAATATTTTTTTAGCTAATTTAGAGCACCGTATGAGCTAGCATGCTTGTTGGTCCGATCCCTTTTTTTCACTTTGGAGACTCACTAGTCCCTACTGAAGATGAACTTAGTTAGTACTTCTTAAATAGATAGTTATGACCTAAATTAAGAAAATAATTAGTTAATAGAATCGTCTAACTAGCTAGACTCTTGCTAGAGTCATTTATTATGAGATAATACTAATGAATGAAAGACCTTTTTATTACAGACGTATTACAGGTCATTGAGACAGCTCAGTTTCTTTTATTTGGTAGTAATAGCCAGTCAAGGGGCATTCCCATCTTCTCCCAATCCACTGGGATTACTGGATAGCCAACTTTCTAGGAAAACGCAACAAAAACTCCCATTTTCCCCACTCGGGGAAAGGGCTTATGCCACAATTCCCCGTTGACAATCCCCGTTAACGCCAATTGGAGCTTATAATGGGGAATAATGAACTTCTTCTTCTTGTCGTGTCGACAACAAACCTACACAGTGTCAGCCCAAAACTCCGCCACAAGAGTGGCGTTGTCAGTAGCACACATCAAATCCTCCTGAGTGCAGATGCTAAACTAAAAAGAATGAACTAAAAAGTTCATTAATCCCCATTACGTTAAAAATAAAATCCTAATATAACGGGGATTAATGAAATTTTTTGTTAATTATTCCCCATTATTAGCTCCAATTTACTAATCCCCGTTGACGGAGATTGTCAACGGGGAATAGTGGAATAAGCCGGGGAAAGCTTCCCGGGGAATACCTATGTATGGAAATGTCCCAAGAAGATATCGGAATAACCTCTATCTCCAACCAAACCGTAGCCTATTTTTAATTGGCGTGAGCTTTTTAGATGTAGTTTGGCTGTCAAAGCGTGGGACGTCCACCTACAAGGTGGACCGACGACATCGTAAAGGTAGCAGGGAAGCGCTGGACGCAGGCCGCTACCAATCGATCAACGTGGACAGCATTAGGGGAGGCCTATGTTCAGCAGTGGACGTCCTATGGCTGAAATGATGATGATGATGATGATGTCAAAGCTTTCGCTAAAATCAATATAAAATCACGGCATGAATGTCGCCTGTCAGATATGGTTAACATTTTTAATGAATGCATTATCTGATAATACTATATCAGGCACTTCAGTTGATAAGGATATGGGAAATTAATCCATGTTATTATAATACTAGCGGTCGCCCGTGACTTCGTTCTTTTGACTTCGTAAGTAAAAAGAGACTTATCACTCTGTGATCAAACTTGATAAGTAAATTGGTAAATATGTATAATAGGTATGATGGGATGTTCATTAATTAAAACTATTTCCTTCAAAGTTCCTTTTGCTTTTAGCATATTATTATTATCCCAGTAACTATGTTTTAGTTTGCAATGTGAAAAAAAGAGAAAAATTTTATGTGGCCAAATTATCTCAATAAAAGTTCGCCCCATGATAAAATTACAATAAGAATTTTTTATCCACAACGAGGAAGCTCTTGGTCTGTATCTCACCTAATGGTAAGTGACGATCAGGCCGAAGGTGGAAGCGAGCTTCACCCGGAATCCTCAACCATAGAGGAACTAGCTATCTTACTTCTTAACTGCCGGAACACAACAATGCTGTTAACATTGTTGTTATGGCGACAGACTTGGGTAAGATAGTGGTAGCTAGCCAGGCGGACTTAGAACAAGCCCTACAACCAACCAAACCGAACAGAAAAATCTGCTCCCACTGGGAATTGAACCCGGGACGTCTGCGTCTGAAGTAGGTAGGTGGTCTTACCACTAGACCACAGAGGCGGTTGCCTATTAACTTTATGCCTTTCAAAATTACTCTAAGTAGGAGTAAGTAACTAATTTTCCCTCCACACTTCGAGGGTCATTAACAAACATGCTTTAAGTACAAAAGTTTTAAAAGGTCAAAATTAAATGAGCATGGAGTTAGTGGGAAGCATATTCCATTTGCGTCTCTTACGTACGCCTTGTAATAATTATAAAGCTAAGAAATCTTAGAGATTTGAGTCGCTTTTCAAACTAAAAAAAGACTTTAAAAAATTTAACTGCCTAAGGCGGGAATCGAACCCACGATCTTCCGCTTGCCGGGCGACTGCTCTTCTATATGAGCTACTTAGACACTGGATGAACCACTTTAACAAAGGTGACTGAGTTTCTTCTGCCACTCCGTCACTTCTCAGCACCAGCCTATATGTTGTCCCGAAGTGGTGGTAGGGCAAGCTATATTTGGGACGTGTACAAGTGCCCTGGAAAGGGCCTATGTATTGAATAAACTATTTGATTTGTTGTCCCGAAGTGGTGGATGCGCAATATTTGAGACGTGTAAGTGTGTTCTGAAAGGGGCCTACCTACATGATAAAGAATTTGAGTTCAGAGCTTTTAGGATCCCGTAAGCAAAAGGTGCCAATAGGTCCTACTAAAAGTCTTGATCACACGTACCGAGTAAACGGGTGAGACAGTAAAATGTTTACTCGGTCGAGACAGTTGGGTGAGCGAGTCACATACTCGAGCGCTCGGCCGAGCACTCTGCGTAATGTTAATACACACCGAGTACTCGGCCGAGAGAGCACTGTCTCGCCCGTTTGCTCGGTACGTGTGATCAAGGCTAAACTCTTTTAGCTGTTCGTCTTTATAATTATTAAAATTAAGGGGTTAAATTCAGGTTTCAGAAGTCAGCTTTTTATTATGTAGAAAAAGAGCACGCTTAAGTTAAAAATATCAATTCAAAAACTCGGAGTCAGTAAATAATTTCTTGCTTTCGGAATTTTTTGTTGCAAGAATTATGATTTTCTTTCTATTTGCTAATTTCGTACCGTACAATCTTCTTTCTTTGTAATAAGCGAAAAACTCTTCAATTACTAAACCAATTTGGTTAAGTCCGAGGGTGGTTCTTGTGAAGCGAAAAATTGAAAACGTTTCGCGGAAATAAGTATTACAATTCGGGAAAATTTACATCTTTTTATAGATGAATTGGACGTCTGGTTTGTCAGCTAGTGTTATCTAATTGAATCGGTATTATTAGAACTCATAAAAATTATTCGATTATAGACCGTTTCTTCCTATAATAGTTGCACATAGAAAGGTAGGTATTACGTTAAATACTTCAATTAATAAAGGTGGCTAATTTACCGGTGCCTTTACTTGACAGATATCTCTATCCGAGACTTAAGACCTCATAAAGATAGCAAGAAGGCGCTGGATGCATTACCAACCGGTCATTATGGAAATAATTGGGGAGGCCTATGTTCAGCAGTGAACGTTCTATGACTGAAATCTACGAAAAAAATATATCATCATCATCAGATTAGATGAGACTTAAGAAACCATATGTTGTTTAACTTATCGACAGTTCTTAAGCGACAAGTCGTGGTAAGTGGTATAGTAAGTATAGGTCCGGGAAAAAAATTAAGATAGGTAATCCTTTTTAGGGTTCAACGTAATAATAATAATGTTTTGGTTTAAAATTTAGGTAAGTTTAGGTAATACGACAGCACCTGTGTCCAACTCAAACAAAATACAACAGGTAAAGCTTGCACAAACCTAACTCACCTCATAAAAACTCAATAATAACAACAATTTTCCACCACTTCAATCAACTTAAAAGCGCATCGCGTTCCTTGATTGCGTTAAAACAATTTAAACGACTCTCCGTACGCGGGAGGTGCCGCGGTGACACTGAGAGCGACCGTGTTGATATCACTTTATTTGCTCGGAGGGATAGTGATCCGGGTAGGGCAATGCGAGAGCTATACTTACAAGAGCTTTAGATCTTAATGCAGATGCAGGTAAGAGCTAAAATAAGTTAGTTTTGCTTGCACTTATGTGAAGAAGTGTTATTTACTTGACTGTGTCCAAACTGAAAATCATAAAAACATCATAGGAAACTGCGTCAGCCATTTAAGCCTATTACTTACTACTACCTACTAAGCTTTCCAGTCCGTGGTATAATATAAACGAAAAGTTTTCTTCCCCAAAGGCCGACAGTTCTTCCACAAGCTATGTGCCTCACCCACTGCCACTTAAGTTTGGCAATTCTGGGATTATGTTGCGGTCAATTTGCTGTTTCTATGGATCTCTTCATTTCTGACTCGATCAATCAAATAGGGAAACTCCGTGTCAACCCGTCTAACCAGCGTGGGAGTATAGACCAAACCTTTGGTAAACTAGAAAGAGTCGTGCTCCTGCAGTGGACACTAAATTTAATGATCTCATCATGGACCTATAAAAAAAGGCGGACGGAACTCGCGCTTAGACAAAACTGTGACGCAAAATTTTGACGTCTGTCTATTGTGTGAGTGAATTTAGGGATGCCATGTTAGCCAAAACATTTTACCCATTTACTTTAAGAAAAACATAGATCGGCAGATGTTACTTGGAAATGTAGACAGAATTATTCCGTGCCATTTGAAAAGGATGAAAGGTGAATGCGTTGAGGTAGGCGCGAAATTTTCAATGTTAAAATTTTCTAACATTGTTTGCAAGTCAGTGTCAGGGTATGTACCTACATAATGTTGATCAAAAATGATTCACGCAGTTACAAATTACGAATCTTGTGTATGTCGGCGCCGGACACAGATGCTGCAATTATTATTGATGATTAATAGTACCAATCTTAATATTATGTTATCTGTATAAATCTGTAGAGCGGAAGGTTTGTGATTCCTAAACGTAACACCCGACTGATGCGCAGAAAAAGATAACTGTCAATCAGTTGTGTCATGTCAAGTGTGAGCAGGCGGCTGCGAGGTTATCTTTGAAAGCGTGTTGAGTTTGGTGGAACGTTAAATTGTAGGAAAAGTGATTGTCAACCATCCAAGATATTATCTCCTTGCCCGTTAACCCACGCCTATGGAGATTCCACCCCTAGAGTTCCTTCTGATAGAGACCCAGTGCCTTTATGTACATTATAATCATAATCTTATGCATCATCAATATATTATTATTATCTCTGATAGATTTTAACATACAACCTGACACTGACTTGCAATCAATGTAAGAAAATTTGAATTTCGCAGTTCTACATTTTTGGGAAGGATCAAATCTGCCTATGAAAATATATCCCATTAAAACACAATTATTATGATAAATTATTTTATTTCTATAGTATGCGTAATAAACAACTAAAAAGTCCTAAAACTATTATTAATTTCCCATATTTCGGGTAATTTTCCCACGTAAATAACTGAGAACACTGGTCTTTGACGTATTATTTTTTCGAGTGAATGACGTTTGATTTCAATTAATTTCAATATTTTAATGTCGGGAAATAAGTGATTGGATTATTATTTTACCTGTGAAATGTGATTCCTTAATTTTTGTTTGTTCGAACAGAACGGGTTTTACACAATTTCATCACACAAGAAATGTCGTATTCGTGTTGTTTTTTCGCCGCCTAAATGTGTCAACTGTGTGAAGTTTGCACTCGAAGTGGTGCGTCAGGGTGTGAATGTGTGCGTGCCGGCCTGTACGTACAGGCAGTGGGTAGACACTTCTCATACAAAAACTAGTCTCTATATGTAGCAATTGATATACAACCTTATCCCTTAAGTAATAAAGTGCATTTTGGATTGATTTCACTATAGCAGGGGAACCCGCGGATCAATACCACCATACTAAAAATAATTGTTAGTGTCCTTATGTTGGTAGTATTGTTAGTTTGACAAATGAAAAAAAATGTCTGGCAATTGAGTTTGAGTTTTAAACCGGCGAATTGATTCGTGTGAAGTTATTTTCTCAGATTTGGTGCAATATTACTGTAAATAAACTTTTCTGTCGTTTTCGTTGAGTTGATTAAGTTCCTCCGTATCGGGCGTGATAAAGTTTGCTGTTCAGTGTTATGTTTTTTGTGAGATAGAGACTCTTTTAAATAAGCTGTGTTTCAACTTCTACAGAAGTTTAAACTCTTATTTACTTTTCTGTTTAATGGGTATGTTATCTACTTACTTGAAATATTAGATCTATTACAAATCTATTTTTCATTAAAAACAACCCTATGTGATGAAAATGTAAATGTACTTTCAAAACTGGTAAATGCATGAACCAGGGCATTGACACTGGTTGGAGAGAAATTATAGGCTTTGTTTAATTAATACCTATTTCATTTTAGGCTTCTACTGATAATGGAGAGTAGAAACAACAAGAAGTGCGTTATTTGTAATAAGAGGCGAAGTCGTGGTGGATCACCCTTACTTTTGAGTAGGTTTCCTCTGGATTCTGACCGGTAAGTTTCTAATAACACTCATTTATTACAAGATAATTTTACTGATTGTGTAAACTTAAAGGCTGGGATTAATATTTTTAATCATACAGTAAATAACCATAACCAATTTTTAATTTCAGTATTTTGTTTCGTACTCTGTAAATGAATTGCATAACAATACTAAAAGAAATTAGTTGATGAATAAATTTCAGTTTGTTATTCTTTTTCTTTTCTAATAGGTATTTCTTATTTCAGTTGTCGAATGTGGGTTAAAAATGCTGGCATAGAAGACTTAGCATATGTACCTATTGAAAAGTTACACCAACTGAAGTTTGTTTGTGGTGGGCACTTCACTCCTGAATCCTTCAATGCCAAAGGAACTCGGCTGAAGAACTCAGCTATTCCAACACTGGAATTGAGCAATCCCATCTTGCCAGATGAAGTTTTGACAGAGTTTCCTCTTCATGTAAAAGACTCCAATAAAGAAAACCTCAAGACAGGTATGATGATGACTTCAATTATTTTTTTTAAATTTAATTTACTATCTATCAATTTTTCTGAATTATTTAGATGTCTTAATTAATTTTCTTTGGTTTCCAAAACAAACCAACCGAATGCAATTTAACAAGGTTCTTTCTTTGTAACCACAAACATGTGTTGTATGCTTATCAATAAATAATATATAATTTCAATTATTAATTATATCTATACTTTGTTACAGTTCTTTATGATCATTCATATTGCATTCCAAAGAAGTCAAATCCAGTTGAACGAGGTATGTTTATCTAAAATTATACTAATAATATAAAAAGGAAATATTTAATTGTTTGTTTGTATTTGATCGGCTCCGTAACTCGAAGCCAAGATAGCCTAAAGTGCGGGTTAGAACCCCACAGCTTGAATATTGTAGTAAACCCACTCGTAACACAATTTAGCTTAGAATGTGTGTTGAGTTAGAGGGACTTTAGTAATTTGTGTAATACAAATTCTTCAAAAAAAAGTACCGGACCAATTTGAAAAATTTTAGGCAATCTACATTAATTAGCCAGGTCAGCTAGTTTAATAATATTTAATATAAGCTAGTAATTTTTAATGTGAGCAAGACATGTACTAGACTGATTGTACCCTAAAGTTGGGTAAGAACATGACATTTTATTACCCAATTCACATTTCATTATCTGCTTTCAGTTCCCCTTACAACTACAACCAAACAACTAAATTCAACATGTTTGGGAGCTGTGGATATACCAGATTCTGGTATTTCTGCGAAAACAACTTTTGAACCTCTTCCTTCTACTTCCAATGCACCAGAACATATTATGACCTATAAACCCATTACTCATGGTAAGTGTACAAACTAATTATTTACCTTCTAAAATATGCCTTCCCTCAAACTAAAGAATGCCACCCTGGATGCGTTCTGCAGTCTGCAGTCAGGTCAAAATGAACTTATATGTACAACATTCTAGGTTTCTGTACATTTTATATTAATGCGATTTGACCGTGCGGATACGAACAAAGAACGCAAAGGACACGTGACTGATTGCCTTATCACGACCACTTACAGATTGTCTTGACATACCCGCAGACCGCATCCAGAATGCAGAACATTAAAACCTCTAAATGCCTTTAATTTAATATTATGTCATTGTTATTGAAGGTGGGCCCACGCTTCATATTTTATGAGAAGAGCTATCATTATCCTGTCTTTGCATTTTTTTAAAACTTGATAATGATTGATTGATTTGGAAATACATAATATGTTTCATAAAACAACAAAATAAATTTTAAACTAATTTGCATATTTATAATATTTCAGATGATAAAAACATTTGCCATCAAGATGCACAGGCAGAAATATTAGTTCACAGTTATAAAAGACCTAAGAAAAACATTGAAATGAAAGGTAAGATAAAACATACCTAATTTAAAAAACTAAGTAAAATTGCTGATTAATTAACCAATATTCAATTCAATTTGCTTTAATGTTGTTTTTTTTACTAATGGAAATGTTTTTATTACAGACACTTCATCAACATTTACAATTAAAGAGAAGAGGCTTTGGCGACAGTTACAAAATGCAAAAAAAACAATAAGGAATATAGCGAAGTCAAGAGTGAATTTAGACAAGTTAGATTCGGAAGTGCTGACATCGTTAGTAAAGGATGTAGTGCAGAATAACAAAAAAAAGTCACAAGGAAAAAGGTGGACTTTAGCCAACAAAATATATGCTTTGGCTATATTTAAACGGTCCCCTAAAGCATACCGCTATATGCAAAAGCTGTTTACGCTACCAAGCACTAAAACGCTCCAAAGGATTTAAAAAAATATACCAATGGAGCCTGGTATAAATAAAAATATAATTGATAATATGTTAGAGGCAAAAGCATCAAGTATGCCAAAGGAAAATAAATATTGCTCGTTAATATTTGACGAGATGGCGTTAAAGAAACGGATAATTTATAACGAAATTGCTGATAAAGTGGATGGCTACGTGGATTATGGAGAGGGCGAGAACATGGGACGAGAAAAGAAAATTGCAGACCATGCGTTAGTGTTTATGATACAGGGTGCTAAACATAAATACAAACAATATATTGCGCACTATTTTGTGGAAGGCACAATATCAACAGCAAAACTGGCAAAAATTATATCGGACATCATCAAAAAATTAAAAGAAATCGGATTTATGGTTCTAACAACAGTTTGTGATCAGGGATCTACAAATATAGGAGCTCTTAACATGTTAAAAAGAAACTGTGGACAAGGCATAGATAGCAACTCTCTGTAAATAATGACAAAATTTTTATAATCTATGACATCCCTCACTTGTTCAAATCATTACGAAACAATTTCTTTAAAAGTGGAAATATGTCTTTCGATGGAAAAATTGCACAATGGAGGCATTTGGTAGTTGCAGAAGAACACAACAGAAATTTTTTAAATTTAAAAAAACTGAATAGTACCATTGTAAATCCAACATTCAAAACTAAGATGAGGGTGAAGTATGCTGCGCATGCTCTGAGTAATACCGTGGCAGCTATTTTAAAAATGATGGCATGGAAAGAAGTTTCTGATTGCAATGATACAGCATTTGTGATTGAACAGTTAGATAAACTATTTGATTGTACAAATGGTCCATCATCTTTAAATGACGTAAAGAAAGGGATCCGGGAAAATGTTTCCACATCAAGTAATCACATTGAGTCTTGGACCTTTTATACTGATAAGTTAAAAACCATAAAATTTATAACAGCAGAAAACACGATACTAAAAAATGTTAAATGCGTAAAGGGATATCAAATATCTATCAAATCCTTAAACGATATTTGGGAAAAGTTAAAGAATGAAGGGTTTAAATATATGAACCTTAGACAGTTTAACCAAGACTCTCTGGAAAACTTATTTGGAATCATTAGGCAACACAGTGTAACCAATAGAAATCCCACTATCACGCACTTTACTGCAGCGCTTAAAACAAGCATGGTTACTGGGCTGAAAGTGCCTCATAGCAGAAGTGCTAATTGTGAAGCAGACAACAATAAACATATCGCACCCTTCCTGGAATAAGTACGCAAGTGAAAAATGCCAACTTTTCAGGAGCGTAAAAAAACTGTCCTAAAAATTTATTACCATTATTAAAAATATGTGTTATACATCAAAAGATAGCTAAAAATGTCTGTGAGGGGCCTATGTATTTATATTTAAAGTACACGTAATAGGTTTTGAGAAAAACTTAAAAAAGAGCGTTGCGTACTTATTCCGCGAAACATATTTAACACCTTGTTGTTGTAATTATGAATATTGCATTGTTGACATGTAAAGGAATACATGCTGTTTGGTATTATTGCAGATAACCACTTATTGGCGTTCAGATTTAGTCGTGCATTCAACGTGTAAGTGTAGTTTACGTAGTTTTTCCTCGAACTATTCGTATTGAAATAAATTCGTAAAAAGGGTAACGTACTTTTACCTTGTGAAAAATTACATTACTTATGGTAGTATTTAAAATTATAGCTTTATTCAAAATCAAAAAGTTACAAAATTTTTGCATAACTATATTATAATTTTCGGAAATTGCATTTTTAGGGAGAGACGAGCTATCAAAAGGACTAATGCCCGTTTTCACCATCAATCCCTAATTTGTAAGTGACCTCTATGGTGATACATAACAGGAATTTTGTTTTTATAGGGGTCACTTAAAAATTTGGGATTAATGGTGAAAACGGGCATAAAACTCATTTATTTTTGCAAGAAGGCTTTTATAAAGCACTTTTATAGTTTTACACTCCCCAGTATTAACCCAACCACTGCTTCAGGACATTTTTTTTTACGGAAGCGGTAGATAGATATTTTGTAAAGTTACCATTTTAAACAGAAAATCCACAATCACCATTTGCAGACACCAAACCGAGGAATGAACTGCCGTTTGCAGTATTTGCGGACCAATACGACCTAAAACCTTTAAGAGCAGAGTCTAATACTTTAAAGACAATCAACGCACCTGTAACTCACCGAGGAGCGGGTGTCTATGGGCGGCGGGTAAACACTTACCATCAGGTGATTCGTCTGCTCGTTTGCCTCCTTTCCCTTAAAAAACCCAGAAACATAACCACTCACAGGTCCGTTCAATTAGAAAGGAAGTTACAGAAATCACTAGACCTGAAAAAATATGAACGAACACACAGATTTTTTTTATTAAAAGAGATAGGTACCTACCTGAAAAAGGAAAAGAAACAAGACTGACAGTATACTTACCTCATCATGCGGTCGTCTGGAATAATACGGAGACAACTCGAGCACGATTATATTTGATGCTTTGTGTTAAGGTTCGATTTATATTTCACTGAATAACGAACTGCTTGTAGGTTCCCAGCTGCAAGAAAACCCGAGAAATATTATAATGAGATGAAACGTGTTTGCTTCATAGATGACATTATGAAGATGATCTTCAGATTTATGTGACAAAAAATGATTCGGATTACCGGAGTACCCATTGTCTACTCACGGACATTGCCCGCGGGCGGCGTGACCGGAGGGAGCGGCGAGCGTTCGGCGAACGAACGAGCAATGTTCGGTTCGCGAGCGAACATCTAAGAAGACGATCCTGACGCACTCTCTTCAACGACTTTGCACTAAACGGTCTCAATATCATTGTTAATTTATACCGAATAGACAATTAATTGTATACAGTCCACTCTTTCATTTAATTAACTTCCACTACACTCACTATCGAAGTAACATATTGGTCCATCTACCGGAAAACTGAATCCCGCTGAAGAAACGACTGCGGTATCGAACTTTGACCCCGCGACACGTCCGCCGATCTATTGCGCCGTGTCACCATCGCTATCCGAGGAGTTGAAGATCAGAGTCACCTGTGGAATTTCTGGATAAGGATACGGGTGTTTTGTGAGTTCTTTCCAATTTATCCCTCATTTACATCTTTTCCTAAATTCCGTTACTTAATTCTTGCATAAGTCCAATTCACAACACTTTTCTTGCTTTTTATTTGAGTTGGCGCAAGCTAATTAATTCGCACGTCATTCCTTTCCGCTAGCGGTGCCCGTACTGCCGCCACTAGTTTTTGTCAATAATTATAAGCGCACGGGCCAGTTTCGTAGATATTACTTATAGATACATCGCTACCGTTAGACTGCATCAGCTGAGCGCCTATTCATACGAATAACATTAATTGACGCACGATCTTTATTTACGTCCGCACCAATTAGATTTTTTCATAGGCCCTTAATTATTTTTCCTACCCACAATGGCTGAAAAATTAATTAAACAGCGCGGCTCCGTAAAGGCTAAGCTTACTAGTTTCAGCAATTACATGACAGTTATAAAAAGCTGCAAACAACTCTCGGACCTACAGGCTCTCGAACTTGAAGGTCGATTTAATAAATTTGAAAGCTTACATGATGAATTTAATGATTTACAGACCGACATTGAGCTGCTATCAGACAATCCAGAGGAGGCCTATGCCGAGCGCTTCAAATTCGAAGACACCTTTTATCCGCTGGTTGCACAGGCGCGAAAGCTCCTGGAGGCCAGTCAGCAACTTCAGAACAAGCTTTCTGCAGGTTCCGTATCAGGCTCCGAGGTATCAGGTGGGGCGAAAAGCAATTTTATACGTTTACCTAAAATAGACCTACCTCATTTTGATGGAAGTTATCAGTGTTGGCTGGAATTTAGAGACACCTTTCTCTCCTTAATCCATAACAACAATAGTATCGATAACATAAGCAAGTTCCATTACTTGCGTGCGTCCCTAGGGGGAGCAGCCGCCGAAATTATTAAAAATATTGATTTTAATAGCGATAATTATATAATGGCATGGGAACTATTATGCGATCGATACAACAATAGTCGCCTTTTGATAAACAACCATATTCAGGCATTATTTAACGCTCAGTCCATTAGCAATGAGTCTAGTATTGCTTTGCGCCAACTAATTGACGTTATAAATAAAAATATAAGGGCGTTAAAAGCGCTGCGTGAACCCACTCAATATTGGGACACGCTCATTATTTATTTAATGGCTCTAAAACTAGATTCTATCACGTTTAGAAATTGGGAGGAGTATCGCAACACTCTGCCTCATTCACCAACACTAGTTCAGTTTTGCACATTTATTAACAATAAAGCCGACTTACTTGAAACAATAGAAGACAATAAAAAATCAAATACAACACAAATCTCAGAAACAAACAAATCAAAAAGCCTTATTATAACATCTAATCAACACAATATAAGTAATATGCAAAATAAAAATAAAATTATTTGTCCATTATGTTCACATAATCATTTTCTTTACTCATGTGATTCTTTTAGAAGTCTTACTGTAGAAAATAGACTACAAAAGGCAAAATATCTCGGGGTATGCATGAACTGTTTACGGGAAGGCCACGTAGAAAAGCGCTGTAGGTTTTCATGCTGCAAATATTGCAAGGATAAGCACAACACTTTACTTCATTTAGACCAATCCAACAATAAAGTAGAACGTCATCCAATGCCTACTACTAGTAACAATGTTTCGTTTTCTGCAGATATACTACCTAATTCTCAAAGTCATATCTTGCTTTCCACAGCTGTGGTGAGAGTGGTGAGCGACAAAGGTCAAAGGTACAGCGCCAGAGTCCTGCTCGACAACGGTAGTACAGCTCACTTTGTTACTGACGCCGTGTGTACCAAGCTCGGATTGTCCCGAGTTGGCAACAGTTCCAAGGTTACAGGTATTAACAATATAACTAGTACTAGTACACAGTCTTGTAACCTCACCATCGAATCAATGCATAATGAGTACTCAGTTAAAATTAATTGCCACATTTTGCCTGAAATAACTAAAAAATTGCCAGCATCCTACATAAATATAAATTGCATACCAATTCCTACAGGACTAATTTTAGCGGACCCATCATTTAACATTCCAACAGATATAGATATTCTGCTAGGAGCTGAAATATTTTGGGATGTAATTCAGAGCAATCACATAAATTTAGGAAAAAACTTGCCAAAATTATGCGAAACGAAGTTAGGATGGTTAATTTCTGGTTCCGTACCTACTAATAATAATTTAAACGTTACTTATTCACATTTTTGTAATTTTTCAAAAACAGACAGCATAGAATTATCCAAATTTTGGGAGCTAGATTCAATTTCTCCTAAACATTGTCTTTCTTTGGATGAACGCGCGTGCGAAGAAAGTTTCACGTTAAATACCAAACGTAGTCCGGACGGTCAGTTTATTGTTACCATGCCGCTCAGTGCGGATCCCGGCGTTCTCGGTGACTCATACGCTATGGCTAAACGTAGGTTTTTAACTTTAGAGAAACGTTTCGAGCGCGATGCTACATTTAAACGTATGTACATGGATTTCATGGATGAGTACGAATTTTTGGGTCACATGACGGAGGACACAAACTCATCAAACGGTGATCGGGATAAAATTAGTTATTTCTTGCCCCACCATGGCGTATTACGAGAATCTAGCAAAACAACGAAGCTGCGAGTAGTTTTTGATGCGTCTGCTAAGTCTACGTCAGGCGTATCACTCAACGACATCCAATACGTCGGTCCAACTGTACAGAATGATTTATTTTCAATTTTAATTAGGTTCAGGCAACACAAATATATAATTTCTGGAGATGTTGAGAAGATGTATCGAGCAATTTTACTAGATCCTAAGCAACGCTCCCTACAACGTATCTTATTTAGAAGGAATCCCTCCGAGCCGCTTAAAACTTACACGTTAAATACGGTCACCTACGGGACGGCGTCGGCACCTTATCTCGCGACCAAGTGTCTTGTGAGCCTCGCTGACGTCACGAATAATGAACAAGTCAAACGTAGTATACAGCATGATTTTTACGTCGATGATTTATTGACTGGGTCGGACACTATTCGTGGGACAGTTGAACTTTGTCAGGAAATAAAGGCAATATTGGCTTCGGCAAAGCTAAACTTAAGAAAATGGCAATCTAATAGTCCTGATATTTTGAAGGAGGTCGTAGATATTGAGGACAATTGCAACCTTGACTTGGATTTGTCAGATGATTATTCATCGAAAACTTTAGGTTTGTTATGGATTTGTAGGCAAGATGTTCTATCATTTTCCATAAACATTGAAACTCCTACGGACGTAACAAAAAGGCATATTCTATCGGTAATAAGTCAGATTTTTGATCCGCTGGGTTTAATTGGACCCTGTGTTGTCGAAGCAAAAATAGTCATACAGAAACTATGGTTAAATAAGTGCGATTGGGACGATACCGTACCTGAGGATATAGCATATCAATGGTGTTCATTTGTAGATACATTGAAATGTTTGAATTCTCTGCGCATTCCGCGATGGTTTTCATGTGATAATTTCATAAGTCACGAGATACACGTGTTTACAGACAGCAGTGAAATGGCATATGGCGCTTGTTTATACATACGATCTATAGATAGCTCGAATGCAGTCACGATACGTTTATTGACTTCTAAAAATCGTATAGCCCCCATAAAACCCACAACAATGCCAAGACTCGAACTATGTGGAGCACTTTTAGGCGCAAGACTGTGTACTAAGGTAAGGGAATCCCTTACTTCAATGATTAGCCGCTGCATATTTTGGTGCGATTCGACGATTGTGCTGGGTTGGCTATCCAGTTCGCCAACTGATCTAAAACCTTTTGTAAGACATCGTGTCAATGAAATACAAGACACCACTTTAGGGTCAAAATGGAACTATGTGCCAACAAAGGACAATCCCGCGGACCTTGTTTCTCGAGGGGTGAAGGCTGATAATATCAGCGATTCCAAATTATGGTGGTCGGGACCTGCATTCTTATCACAAGATGAATGCTATTGGCCGAAGTTGTCCAAGTGTATCGAGAAACAGGATCTGCCAGAGTTGATTTGTAATCTTGTAAACGAATCAAATAATCAAATTCCTGACTTGATTAATCACACTATAATACAAAAATTAATACACAAATATTCTAATTTTAATTATTTACAAAGAATCTTAGCCTACCTTAAACGATATATGTACAACTTAAACAATAAAAATAATAAATTACAAGGTTGTCTGACGAATCAGGAAATTGAATCATCTTTGAAATGCATTATACGTACAGCTCAACATGAAATGTTTCAAAATGAATACCTGATTCTGAAATCCGGGAATACGTTGCCTTCTAAAAATCGATTAATATCCTTATCTCCTTTTTTAGATTCCGACGACATCATTCGCGTCGGCGGTAGATTGGATAATTCACCTTATGATTACAACACAAAGCATCCGATGCTTTTATGTAGCAAGCATCACTTGACAAAAATTTTGTTTCAAACAACTCACAAAAAATTACTACACTCTGGCCCTCAATTACTATTAGCAAACATACGTCAGAAATATTGGCCGTTAGGAGGTAGGAACCTGTCAAGAGCCACAGTGCAAAAATGTACAGTGTGTTTTAGACATAAAGCACAGAATATACAACCCATTATGGGACAGCTTCCTAATTCACGTAGTAACCTTGAATATCCATTTTTAAATTCCAGTGTCGACTATGCCGGTCCGATACTTATTGCTGATCGAAAGGGTAGAGGATGTAGACTTATAAAAACGTATATTTGCATTTTTGTCTGCCTAGCTGTTAAAGCCGTTCACCTGGAGCTTGTCTCGGACCTCACCAAGGAAGCATACATGGCTGCTTTAAATCGTTTTATCGCGCGCCGTGGCAAGCCTCGTAGTATATTGTCTGATAACGGCACTACCTTTGTCGGTTCTTGCAATCAATTGCGTCACTTTTTGCAAACTTCAAATATTAAATATGATATTGCACTGGAAGGAATCGATTTTAATTTTGTACCTGCTTATTCCCCTCATTTTAATGGCGTTGCTGAGGCCGCAGTTCGCTCAACCAAGCATCATTTAAAGCGACTTCTAACGTTAACTCACTTCACGTTCGAAGAGATGGTTACGTGCCTAACTCAAATAGAGGCCATTCTAAATTCCCGACCTCTCACTCCTCTTTCACCTGAACCTCTTGATTTCTCTGCCCTAACTCCTTCACATTTCTTAATTGGAAGGTCACTCACATCCGTTCCACATCCACAGGTGACTGACAACGGCAACATTACCAGATTGGAGCGATTCCAAAGAGTGGAGTTCATAAGACAACATTTCTGGAAGAGATTTAACACAGAATATATATCTTTGCTACAGCAGAAAACAAAATGGTCCACATCCAAAGGGAACATCACTGTGGGGAGCCTGGTTCTAGTGAAGGATAAGGCGCTCCCACCTCTCTGTTGGCTGCTGGGTCGCGTCGTGCAGACCTACCCGGGCTCCGATGGCGTGGTGAGGGTCGCCGAACTGAAGACAAAGAAGGGGACTATCCGCCGTGGCTTCAACAATATATGCCCTCTACCAATTTCTTGAAGTTTCCACTTCAACCCGGGGAGCATGTCTACTCACGGACATTGCCCGCGGGCGGCGTGACCGGAGGGAGCGGCGAGCGTTCGGCGAACGAACGAGCAATGTTCGGTTCGCGAGCGAACATCTAAGAAGACGATCCTGACGCACTCTCTTCAACGACTTTGCACTAAACGG
Organism: Ostrinia nubilalis; assembly: GCF_963855985.1. Taxonomy (NCBI): domain Eukaryota; kingdom Metazoa; phylum Arthropoda; class Insecta; order Lepidoptera; family Crambidae; genus Ostrinia; species Ostrinia nubilalis. The sequence goes on along the minus strand of NC_087114.1, from coordinate 5,646,865 downwards.
TCTCAATATCATTGTTAATTTATACCGAATAGACAATTAATTGTATACAGTCCACTCTTTCATTTAATTAACTTCCACTACACTCACTATCGAAGTAACACCCATTTTTATAAAATAATAAAACAATATTTTTATATCAACGACCTTTTATCAGGAGTGGACTGGTCAATTGAAGCTATAATGCTGTAATTTAATGAGAACTTACAGAGCAGATAATAATACATCTGATGTGACCATCCACCAGGTTCAACTTCAGAGAATGTGTGAAGGAATTACACGACCTAATTCCACCAGCCCCCTTCCATCATCAGACGCTGGTTAACGTATCATTCCTATATTGTCGACATTCCACCAGCTTGCACTAAGCGTTTCGATAAACTCTTTTATAATGCGAACAGGTCGCTGCCTGCTGCTGTCTCTCCTGAGCCGGATACCGGACCTTATAGGCACTTACAGGTAGATATCTATCATCTTATACTGCATCTCACTTAACATCACATGCAATTGCGGTCAAATACCTTTTGCTACCTAGTTCTGCGTTGAGTTTATGAAGTCAATAGAAGACAACAAAATATAAGCTAGTGCTAAAGTAGTTTTATGAACCTTGATGGAACAGTCCAAGCATTGGGTATTGAATGGAATTTGAGCACAGATTTCAATACAATGTGAATATACCACAAATTGCAAAACCAACCATGAAACGTAACATTTTATCTGATACATCTGATCAAACTTTTTGATCCCCTTGGCTGGAGCTTAGCGTTAAGTACAGTCATGGCTAAGATTCTAATGGAAATAGAATAGAAAGTATGTATTTGTTTAAAAAAAAACTTTGGCTGATAAAAAACTAGTAAGGATGGAAAGATAAGTAACTCATTAGAAAAAGATTGGATTAAGATACGGCAGGATTTGATTCACATTGACAAAATACAGATATAGGTTGGTATACTATCTATAGATAGAGAGAAAAAATACATCATCATCATTTCAGCCACAGGACGTCCACTGCTGAACATAGGCCTCCCCCAATGACTTCCACATCGCGCGGTTGGAAGCACATAGTACTTACGCAGAACTGACGGCCGATGGGGCAGGCAAGGTTATGGAGCGGACACCACGTACCGGAAAACGCAGCGTTAGGACATCCATCCACAAGGTGGTCCGACGACCTGATAAAAGTAGCGGGAAGGCGTTGAATGCAGGCCGAGTAAAAATACAATACAATGAATTTAGCGATGCCTCTGTGAGTGCAATAAATTGCAGCCGTTCACTATCAACTAGATGAAGGATTTAAAACGAAATTGATTGCTAAAAAACTCAAGTGCTCTCAAAAAACTATTTTTTTTACCACGTCTTGAGCTATGTGGTGCTTTGAGTAAACTGGATGAAGCAAATGAGAAGAAGTAATGTGAAGAATACCAACCTCACAGATGTTCGAACACTGTGAACAGGTTTTTCTATTGTGATCGCCTAGCTGTCTGGAGAGACGAATAGGTGGAAATCTATTGTTGCAAACCGCGTCGTGGAGAAATTCGAAAACGTTTATAACAATTAATACTATAATTCATAAGAAAGCTGATACAGCTCCACATTTTGGATTATCAAGGCGAGACCATTGGCGAGAAAATACGTGCACAGATGTTTCAATTGTGCTAAATTGAATGCTACTACCAAAGTACAAATAATGGTAGATTTACCAGAACAGCAAGTATCTCAATCTAGACAATTCATGAACAAGGGAGACGATTTTGAAGGACCCTTTTAAATTTTGATGTCCAAGGGAACAAAACTATAGAAGCCTATAATATAGTGATATTTATTGTCTGCATGACTACAAAAGCTACCCACATTGAACTCGTTGGTGACATCACTTCCAAATCCTATAAGGTTCACACTCGATCAACCGGTGTGCAGCGATGGCGACCAGACCTAAATGCATTGTTCGCCATCGCTGCACGCCGGTTGATCGCGTTGGTTTGGCCGAATCTTAAGTTAATCGCTATCACTGCACGCCGGCTGATCGCTTGAGATTGCGTTGGTTTGGCTGAACCTATAAAGAAAAAAGAACAGTTTTTATTTGGTCCAAAACTTATAGGTGCTTTTATACGCTTTGTTGAAGAGTGGCCGGACCTGTGAAGCAACCAGGATAGGAACTTTGTCTGAGCCAGGAGTTTCATAAGGCCTGGAAATAAATGCAATTTACTGGACAAATAGCGTCAACACTAGGATAGGCACTACATTCCAGTGGCAAGTACAATCTGTGGAGGTCTGCGGAAGGTCGATCAAGTACCACCTGAAAAGAATACAGTCAGTATTCGCTCATCGTACCTACATACGAAAAGATGGCAACAGTTTTGTATCAGGTTGTTGCATTTTTAAACGTCTGACCATTACGAGTATGTCCTTTTGATTACAATAATCCTTAAAATACATAATTATAAACTTGTGTCATTCTATAATTGGGGACACACCGATTGTTGCTTACTGCTCCAAAAGACGTATAGATACATACCTTGTCACGCTGGCAATACACGCATAAGCTGATAAATGAACACATGCGGCTCTGGAAAGATGAAAATTTATCACGATAACTACGATAACGATTCACTGAAGAGAGAGACAGAATTTAAAATGGATCTTGTACTCATAAAGACCGATAATTTTACCACGTGGTAAGTAATCATTGGGACGAATTTTTGATAAACACACAGTCTTACAGGGGTATTTAGTGCAAAAAGGAGTGGATTGGATACTTAAATGACTGAAACTAAGTTAATTTGTGCTTTGTTAATGACTTAATACCGCCTTCCCCTTCATTTGTTTTAAGTAACTGTCCTCTCTATAGGTTGTCTGGAAGAGATCGCTTCATAGCGATAAGACCGCCTAATTGTACCTTATGTGTTCCTTTTCTTTCTATTTCTTTTTATGTGGTGTACAATAAAGAGTATTTATTATTATTATTATTATTATTAATTACATCTAAATAAATGTATCAATATCGGTTTAAAATACAACATCGCCAAAAGCTTCGCAAAATATTAGCAACTAGACTTGCACAAAGATATCTACGTAGAAAATAACGTATCAATTGTTATATATTATAATGCGAATAAAATCTTCGTGGAAGAATTAGGCATCTAGACTTGCACAAAATTACCAGCATAATGTGCACAAAAGTTTCGTGGAAAAACTACGCAACTGAACTTGCACTACGATACCCACCAAATAATATCCTAAAATAAGTATGCAACAATAGATACGCGAAAATGTTTTTTAAAGTCTTCGTGGAAGATGTACGTAACTATTAATATGCTATTATTCATACGGAACTTTATTAAACAATTAAGTGCAAATGTATTTACTTCGTTTTTGTTATGGAAATTTAGATATTTTAATGTTGCAATATTTTACATATTTGTACATAATTTCTTCATTTTTAAGAGAAAAATTATGAAAAAAATTGACAATATGTATTACCTCCTCCTCGATTTTTTAGTGCAATAAAAAAAATATCGCACAAGTGGACTTACATACTTCTTCCACGGGGGGTGCGATATGCTGGAATATAAAGACATTTTAAAAACTAATTTAAAAACAACAGAAATAAAAATTAATGTTCAAGATTCCACAGACACTGAATTTTATCCTGTGTTGTCTATCCCGGACCCTGAAAACTTAGAACAGCCCATTGAAAATTTGTGTAGCCTTGAAAACCAACCAGTAGTATATGTAAGCGGGTATTTAGCTGCCAAACTATTACAGAACAGTTCTTGTTTAATTTGTGAAGAGTGTTTGAGCGTGAAAACTCCTGTTGACAATGATTTGTATGCATATATATCTCTTCGCGAATTGTGGCATGATAAAAAAAGTCTCGTTTATCCAACAATTCAATTATGTACCACCGTAAATGAAGCTAAACAATTTTATCATGACCATATTGCCGACCAGATATATATGGAAAATGTTGGAAAATTCATTTTCTTAATGTTGAGTACAAATTGTAATTTTAGTTGGTTTAAATGTCAACAACATAATAAAGAAATTTATGATAAGATGTTTAAAATATTAAGTTACCTTTTTCTAAGAAAAAGTTGTAAAATCATTAATGACAGCTTCATAAAAAGTGAAAACAATTTTGCTGACAAAAGTAAAAAAGCACAGCAACAAAGCATTGAAAAGTAATCTTGAGGCTGAGGTTCGATCAGCTGATAGAAAATTAAAGATGTTTATAAATAAAAATCCTATTTTTTCTTAGAAAAAGTTGTGAAAATAAAAGTTTACAAAATTATCATTTCTGTACTTTGTTATAATTTTCAATAATTCCTCATGCCTACAACTGCTATGTCATGTTCAATACTTATTGTAATATACCTATTTTATTTCGAAATAAATAATTTACGTTACAAAACTTCGTTTTACTTACACATAGTATAAAATAAAAATAGTAATCATTAAAATATTGAAGGTTCCTATACTAGATATCGATATGCAATTACAACCCTAGCAAAGTATCGATAATCGATAAGTTATTACGAACGTCACTAATACTGTCAGAAAATAAGGCATTATGTTGGTAGCTCCGCCTGTAGTTTGTGCGGTTGGTAAAGATTTGCGGGTCGTTCTCTAAAATGCATATGTGTGCGTGAGCTCAAAAAATATCTATGGAGTGCCGTCTCTTACTCTTTTATGCTCTTTGGTACAGGCAAGCTGGTGTATCCTAATGTCACAGTATTTTGTTGATGAGAATCCGTCCGACTTTTTTTATAGGTCCATGGATCTCATAATGATTATGACTTATTTGAAAGTTAACTTCGAACTTCTCCTATGTTCTTCTGATTAATTTCGTTGCGGGTCCAATGACAGTTTAACTTTCCCCCGGGATAAACTTGACCTTCACTGGTTGGGTTTTTATTGGCAGTCAAGCTGTAGCTCCTATGGCTACACATGAGTTGCAGCGGTGGGAACAAGAGGTGGGAATAGTCTTAATATTATTTGAAAGTTAACTTTCGAGTTTACTTTTCGCTCAGCCATATCTTTTAGTATGCCGCCGTCTTTATAAGCGTAGGATAAGCCCAGTCCCCCGGGGCGCAGCGAGTCCATCTTAATTCGCGCGACAAATAACTAAATTGTGCCCTCAGCTTTATTTTTACATTTACCATTTGTTATTTGTGGCAAATGAAATTGCCGTTTCAGGGGGCGAAGATTTATTGCTTTTGGTGAAATGGGATAAATCGCTGTGCTTTAATGGGAATACCAAGAAGTCTAGTGTATGGAATGTTTTAGCCTCTGTCTTAGGCTGGGTTGCGCCATCTTACTTTGACTTTAACAAACGTCCAAATATCTGTAAAACTCCATACAAAAAACACCGGTTATCGTTATTAGTTACGGTCAAAGTTATGTGGTGCAACTCAGTAGTTGTTGTAGGCACCGTTCCCTCGGCAATACAGTTTCCTACTTCTGGATCACACTGGCACACTGGACAATTTTGAACACACTAATGTGACACTTAAAGGTAATGTGAGTTTTGTGGGACACTGGCACACTGGACAATTTTGAACACACTAATGTGACACTTAAAGGTAATGTGAGTTTTGTGGGACACTGTAAACGCGATGTTCATGTGAACGTTATTAATATCATACGTATATTTACCCTACTAAATAAAATCCTGTAAAAAACAGTTCCTGCAAGAAACGGGATGTCTCCGTGAGTACAAGCCCAATAATAAGATTTTAGTGAGAATGTTGAGAAGTTCAGGGTTTGGAATATTGACGTTGGTTAGCTTCTAATATCCCTAGAGTAAATCCTCATTTTCTCCCACGCAAAGATCCCAGATTCTGATTCTGGGCTATACTACACTCTGATAAGTCTTACAAACATTGCCTTCATTTCTGCAGCCGGGTAAAAGTGAATAACATTGAGTTCAAAAATGTTTTCACAAGGAACGCTATGTGAATTTTTAATATCTCCATGAGGGAGTATATTAAATTCTTTGCATATACGTGCTGGTATTGCTAGGGAATCTGCATTGCTAAGATCAATTCTGTTACAGATCTATTCTCGGTAGGTATTTAATAATAGTTATGGGTAAGTAATAGATATTTTGAGGTGCTTTAGTTTCAATGTCTGTCAAGATCAGCCGATATTGTAAGTAAGTATAATTAGATTTATTGTCCCGAAGTTTAGGTATCTCCTATCATATCCAACTCAATCTCAATGAGGCACACCTTGGTTGTTTCAGCCAATTAACGTCCACTGCTGGACAAAAGCCTCCCAATTTTCTTAACGATCGGTCCTGCACTGCCTGCATGTAGATACTTCTTAAATCATCAAAATACATTTCTGCTTAGTTTATAATCATAAAAATAGATTTTTGATTTTAGTTTAGTTGTTGTAAAAAGTTGTATTTTTACAACAACTGAACTTTAATTTTCGTGGAAGCTGTATAGTTTTACATTTCATTGCCTATTCGTTCGTTTTTTTATCGAGTAACAGTGTCACTGTGACACTGACATTGACAGTTTGTGTTGCTGAATTTTGTTGTTGTGTGTGGTGTACAAAAATAATTTAAATAATTGTTTTACGATGAAATACGAATGAATTTTGTTTTAAGACTACTTATTTTTAGATAATTAATAATTGTACATCATGAGTAACATATACATTCAAGAACCACCGGCTCTAGGCAAGGTAAGATCCAGTGAAATCGTTTTGTGAAATTTTTGGTATTTTTCCTTCTAAATATCCATTAAATTTTTGTGAAAGTCATCAGTTACAATATATTTTTTATACTGGGACTAGATTCAGCTGCATAAAACAACGAATGAGTTGAAATTTTCTTACTTTCATGGATACCATTCTTGATAAAAAATCATTTACATTTCCTTAACTAGCTTTATGTACGTTTGTACATACGTGTTGGTACATAATGCACACCAGTTTTGTAATGGTTAACCACTCTAAATTATCAACAATTGGATAATCATTAATTTTTAAGTAATTTTCATCTTGTATGAAATAAAGTTCTTGCAACTCACAAAGGCAAGTGAGTTTTACTTGTGTGTGTACGTGTACATGCACATAACGATAGTGTAATGTCTGTCAAAACTTTTGGAAAACGAACAGTAGTGAGCCACCACACATGTAAAGCTCACTCGCCAACAACTATAATAAAATCCAAGTATTTTATACACACTTCTGTGATCGCATTTTTAAGACACATTAATAATTAATATTAATTTATTGATTAATATTGTTTTTAAGGTTCTACTCAAAACAACCGCTGGAGAAATTGACGTTGAACTGTGGACGAAAGAAGCGCCAAAAGCATGCAGGAACTTTATCCAGCTGTGTATGGAAGGATACTATAATGGTAACTTATGTCTATATTATGAAATATGTCAATAATAGTAGGAACTCTGGAATTTAAAGCAATTAGTAGTGTTGTGGATCCATTTTGAACACAATAAAAATATTGTAAGAGCTCACTTCTTTTTGACATTAGATAACCTAACATTTCTATGAATATTAGTATTTATTTCATAACAATCCTAATTTAGCTGGATTTGTTCCCCTTAATTTATTTATTGATAGCTTTTGCCCGCGGCTTAACCGCGTGATATGTATTTTGTCACAGATCGTCATAAATTATAGCCAATATGTTATTCTGGGTTATAAACAACAATACTGTAAAGTTTCATAAAAATCCGTTCATTAAATTTTGCGTGAAAGAGTAACAAACATGTTGACATGCAGACATCCATACAAACTTTCGCATTTATAATATTAGTAAGATGACAGTCTGAGGACTAACAGCTAAATGAACAATGAGTCATCATGTAAGCACAAGCTTGCTAAATACAAGAAATGCACCAAACCTTATAATTTGCTATAATAATGTGATATAAGAAAAAGATCACCATCTAAGTCACCAAAAGAAAATCAGAAAGACACAAAAAATATAACAGCCCCTCCAAAAAAACTTAACAAGAGATTCGATACATTTCGAGCTAGACCGAACTCCGCTTCAAACGAAACCAGGAACTAATACAACCAATGCAACTCATCACACCAGAAACGGAAATTTAACTACAGTAAACGACAACAACATCTTACACAACAAAAACTCTCCCAATACGGCTGGTCACCGTGGGGGTAGTAGACCACCAACCACCACCCTCCATCAAAATGATGGAGGAGGCTTTTACCCAAGTGGGGCCACAATCAAGAGAAATACTTAATTAATTTTAAATATAACTGTAATAACTGTGGATTTTTAAAGTTATAATAATAAAATAATAAAAATAATAATGTGCAAGCTTTCACAAAGTTTTATTTCTTCTACAGGAACGATATTTCACAGAGTGGTCCCAGGATTTATCGTGCAAGGTGGTGATCCAAATGGAGACGGTACTGGTGGAGAATCCATCTACGGTGCTCCTTTTAAAGTGAGTAAAATTATGTTTGGAGAAGTATTATAGTGCTTTCAAAATAAAAAATGTTTTACTTCTTAACAATATTACCACAGAATAATAATAAGTACTACGTACAGAAGTTTTACTTCGCGAAGGTAATTAAAAAAATGTATGCTCAATGTCATTAACAATATGGTGTAATTTAGCCTGTCTCAAGAGTCAAGCACCATTTTGTTGACAAACGTCAGTGATCGGCACTGCGCCGAAGCTATAGGGCTGACTTCGGTAAAATGATGTGACGTGAGGTGCCAAACTGCGGAAAATGGCGGAGGAAATACATGATTTAGCATGAATTATCATCATGAATAATATTAACTACTTATTTACCTCTCAGTGTCTTGAGGCAACTTAAAAAAGTACATTCTGTGTTTTTATTATTATTTAGGCAATTAAATACTGCACAGTATTTAGTACACCATTTTCTTTATTTTCTTCCATCATACACAAGAATACGCGTGCGTGTGTCAATGTTCGCTCGTATGTGAGGCCTTGTCGAATAGTATCCTGTAGGTGGGCCATCGTGCGTGTTTTGTTTTCGATGTAAACTCGCGGAGATGAACAGGCCTGCTAATACTCCCGTTAGCTCCTCGTACTAAGCTAAATATGCTTGTATCACGAGTGAGCTCACCACAATAGTCGATCGACGGCGGAGACCGAACCCGCGTTCCCCGGATCGCGAGTCGGCCAGTCCGACCCCTTCACTGTGAGATCTCACAGTAATGTTTATGAATATGGGCGTAAATGACCAGACGATGAATGATTGATTACTATGATATTAATCTCCCAGGATGAGTTCCACTCCCGTCTCCGTTTCAACCGACGTGGGCTTGTGGCCATGGCCAACGCTGGGAAAGACGACAACGGCTCGCAGTTCTTCTTCACGCTGGCTGCCACTCCAGAACTGCAGAACAAGCATACTATATTTGGGAAGGTTACTGGTAAGTAAAAGTTAAGTTGTGGTGATTTAGATTATAGATTACAATTAAAAAATGTTTAACTTAAAAAACATTTTCGACTTGAAAACCCAGTAGTTTGAATTAATTTAACTTTGGTGTAAGTAATTTTATTACATTTTATGTATAATATGATGCTTAAAGTCTAAAAATTTGAACGTAGTAGAAACTACCAACTTATCAAATGCCTATAGCTAGCAATAGAAACCTTTAACATCCCTTTTTCGTCATCTATTTCATTTATTTATTAATAGATTTAAATGGAGAGAAAATACTATTAAAAGCTTTCATTTTATTCATTTTTGCAGGTCATTGTGTATACTTAGTCAGCGTCAAATAGTTCACGACACCCAAAGTGGCCAAAAAGCTGACAACACAACCTTATTCCAATTGTAACAAAGACGTGTTGCGAACATGCGAACTTTTTGGCTACTTTCGGTGTCACGAACTGTTTGATACTGCCTGTACAATAAATAAGTGAAACTGTTAACCATTAACATTCCACATCATCCCATTCACAGGTGAAACGATCTACAACATGCTCAAACTAAGCGAGGGTCTGATAGACCACGACGACAGGCCCGAACACCCTCAGAAGATACTCAGCACTACCGTGGTTATTAACCCGTTCACGGATATAGAGCCGCGGGTGACCGAGAAACGGGTTGACGAGGCCCCTAAGAAAAAGAAGAAGGAACGGCAAGGGGTTAAGTGAGTACTGATTTTTTTTTACTTTTCCCTGCGTGAATGTCGGTCGTTCACTTACTTAATTGCTTTCCCCTTTCAAAAACTGGAATGAAAACTTAAAATATGTAATGGGTTTTTTCTTTACCAAAACGTGTTAGTTATCGTGGCCTGCATATCACTGGCCGAAAGTGGACGCGACACCGTACCATCGCATACGGCTTTACTTTGCGAAAAAACAATAAATATACGAAATTCTTACTCGACGGTCAAGTCAGCTTGTGATCACGGCCGGTGCAACCCGATCGAAACGTCAGGCAAAAATAGGTAATATTTATTTATTATTACCTAATCGCGAATCGCGTCTAATACTCGTTGTTAAGTTACAACTTACAAATAATAGAGTTCATTATTACATCTCCCACAGAAACCTGGCTATTATCCATCATAAGATATTGACCTTAATCTCTAACTGATAGAGTCCACTCTCCCACAGGAACTTCGGGCTGCTATCCTTCGGCGAGGAAGCCGAGGAGGACGAGGGCGAAGCGGTCGAATACCGAGGGAAGCCGAAGTCGACGCACGACTTGCTGGACGATCCGAAACTTAGCAAGAAGACTGCTGCCGGTGAGACAAATCTTTTTAATTCAAGAGCACTTTTTTATAAAAAAAATTACTTTAGGACCTTCTCTAATAAAAAGCATTTTCCTGTTTGGTCCTTCTAGCCGGATACGGATCGTTATTTACTTATTTCAAGGTCATTTCAGGCCGATTAATTTGCATTTTCCAGTTTGGTCCTTCGAGCCAGATACGAAACATTTAAATCGTTTCCATGAGCAAAAATACTTGAAATTGGCTATTAACGAGTACCTACACATTATTATTACAACATTTTTGTTGATATTGATAAGAACTAATAAGAAGTAGCAGCAGATTTTTTTTATTATTTTTAGAAAGAAAGAAGAAATATTTTAGTAGTCTGTTAGTTATTTAGAAATTAAATATTTTCTTTTCTCTTTTCAGAGCTGGAATTAGAATTAGAAGAGCAAGTGGACCAACAAAGCACGAGCGCAGAAGATATCGAGAAGAAAGAGAAAACAGCAGCAGCCGTATCAAGTATACGAGACAAATTGAACGCTAAGAAGAGAGACAGAACGCCAGACAAAGAGAGCAATAAAAAGAGAAAAGAAGAGACAAAAGAAGACTCAGAGAGCGAGGGAGAGGGAGAATATTATTTGGGGAAAGAAAGAGACATGGAGAGACAGAAAGAAAGGTAAATCATCCTACTTCATTATTATATAAATAATATTATAAAGGCGAAAGTTTGGATGTCTGGATGTTTGTTACTCTTTCACGCTAAAACTACTGAACGGATTTTGTTGAAACTTTACGGTATTATTGTTTATAACCCAGATTAACATTTATGGACTACTAGCTGACCCGGCGAACTTTGTTCCGCCTTAATGGCAATAAATAAGCAGACTTTTTTTTTAATTTCGAACGGGATAAAAAGTATCCTATGTCCTTCTCCTGGCTCTAAACTACCTCCCTGACAATTTTCAGCTAAATTGGTTCAGCCGTTCTTGAGTTATAAGTGGAGTAACTAACACGACTTTCTTTTATATACAGGGTGTTAGGTAAATGGGTATATGAGCCGACACTAGCCCATGTTAACATATGCATATAAATGGTATAGTGAAGTCAGAAAATTGATATCATCATTTTAATTATTTTAATTTTCATACAAATCTGATCTTATAAATTTTATTTTGTATGAACATTTAAAAAAATAAAATGATGATATCAAATTTCTGACTTCACCATACCATTTATATGCATATGTTAACATGGGCTAGTGTCGGCTCATATACCCATATACCTAACACCCTGTATATAGATAATTTATGACGATATCTGACAAATAAATTTCAATAAATAAATATGACGTGTTTAAATAGCGCCATCTATCGTTATTGGTTAAAATCTACAGCGCTGGACAAACTACTGTTTTTGACGTTCGTAAATATTCATGCCGTGAAACGACATCTATTATCCACGCGTACGAAGTCGCGGGCGGCCGCTAGTTATCATTATAATTTTAGCCACAGGACGTCCACTGCTGAACATAGGCCTCCCCCAATGTTTTCCACATCGCCCGGTTGGTAGCGGCCTGCATCCAGCGCCTTCCTGCTACCTTTATGAGTACTACATTTTTAATTACAGGTCAGGAGTCAGTGCCTGAGGTATGAAAGCAGTACATGAGGGGTGACATTATGACGTGACATCATACAAGCACATTTGAAGTCACACTGACGTTTGACGTCACAAAACACCCTCCCGTGTCGCTCCCATACTGTAGACACTGACTCCGTTACCATATTATTATCTCAGTTATAGACTAGACTTGTAATTAATCATATTAAGTTTCCTTCTTCCAAAAACTGGGATAAAAACAGTCATAATAATATGTTTTTCCCTGGGTCTCAAATCAATAAATTTTTTTCTAAATCGATTTTGTTGTTTAAGCGTAAAGAGTAACAAACATCCATTCGTCTTCACAAACTTTCGTATTTATGTAATACTAGCTGTGCCTGCGACTTCGTACGCGTGAAAATAGTTTGAATAATATTTCCCGTTTTTGCAACATTTTTCTTTGCTGCAACGTCCCTATTGGCTGTAGGGTGGTTATAGCCTAAAGCCTTTCTCGATTAGTGAGCTATCAAACACAGAAATATTTTTTCAAATCGGACCAGCAGTTCCTGAGATTAGCGCATTCAAACAAACTCTTCAGCTTTATAAAATGAAGTAGGGTAAACCAGAGAGTGATTGCCCACTGGTAGTGATTGCCCGCTTTAAGAATAATATTGTCAGGTGCTGACTTTGAATCACTCTAGTTAGATTTGAATTTACTAAGTAGATGGCTCCGAGATCAATGTACAGTAGATTTAAAATTAACAATAGGAAACACTAAAAAAAAACAGTTATGGCGGATTTTGTCAAGACGGGTGAAAATGTTACTCAAATAGGTAAAGACTTTAACAATTTTACTAAGGAATTACTTGCTTAGAGGTTAAATTTTTTTTGCAATTTATTTAATATTCAACTATACACCATTAGTCATGATGAAATTATAAGTGTTTTCTCCATTATCAATGAAAATAACTGATAAAATTTGATTTCTAACGGTCATTTTAACGGTGGGTAATCACTGCACGTAAATCTGTATATTTTTAGTTATTGCCCACCGTCATTTCAGTTATTGCCATATGTTAATGTATAGTTATTGCCCAGGGCAATAATTATTAGAGTGTTGCCACCATGCAGAAGCAGTGTTTAAGTTGCTCATTGCTAGTCTTGTTTTGCAATTTACAGGCATAAATATTGAAATGGCTTTTAATGTTTCATTTTCAGTATGCCAAAGACTCCAAAAGTTCAATATAGCATAGAAAATTTGCAAAAAGCGATCGAAGCTGTACAAGATGTATCCAACAATTTATCTATAAGATAAATTGCTGAAAAATATGGTTTGGCTTGAAAAAATTGATAAAAATTCAAACGAAAATACAAAAAATGAAAATCCTACGTTAAATCTACTAGTGAAAATGTTAATTGTAAGGAAATAGATACAACTTTAGGAAAGAATAATCAACAGCTAATTGAACATTCTTAGCAACCACTTGAACTGATATCAAAGAAAAAAAAATACATATAAGTAAAATTCAAATTTTGCGTCATCTATGTTTTGCAGTAGATGATTCTGTCTTTACCGATTCTGACTCATCAACATCAGCTCAAGAAATATTTGATAAATGTTAATAAGGCCAAACGCAATTTATTTTGAAATTTTGAAGACTGTACTACTTACTAGAATTTAAGTTTAATGTTTTGTTTTATTTATTTAAAGCCTATTTTGTCATTTTAAAATTGATTATTTTGTTTTAAGATACTGGGCAATCACTGTGCTTTGATGTGGGCAATTAGTGTAAGTAATGGGCAATGACTGTACTTTTTGGAGGATTTTAAATTTATTTCAATATTTTCTAAGTTACGTAAGTTTTAACTAAAAACTGTTAATATTCTGTTTAACAGTTTATTGAGTTATAAGAAAAAAGTCATAAATGGTCGATAATTAAAATACTTTCTTTAATTTTTCATCTCAATGAGTTTGAAATCTTTAAGTGGGCAATAGCTATACGGTTTACCCTATAGATTAGTAGAAAAGATTAATTATTAAAATTCAATATTTCCAGGGATCGAATAAGAAACGAAATAAAACAGCTCAAGAAAGAAATGCGCGCGCCGAAAGAGGACAGCAAGAAAGAGAGCGAGACGGAAGATAGTAATAAGAAAAAGATAGAAGAAGACAACGAGATGTACAAGAAATATGTGGAAGAGCAGGAGAAATATAAGAAAATTAAAGAGAAAATTCCTAAGAAGGGTGCTGACAGGTAAGTTTTTGTATTTTGGTAATATTTAATTTGCGTGAGAGACTTATTAAAAGCGCTTCCACGCTTCCACTTTCAACCTGTGCGCTTAGTGCGAGTTTACACTAAATGTTATTGCTATAGTCTGGTCGCCGAGCACGTAGAATTTTGTCCAATGACCCCAAGCTATCCATCCTTATCGCTCGCGCGTAATTATGTTGCTGTTGCGCTCGCACACTCACTGCGGGCGCCCGTCGCACAGTCGCGACTGCAATATAATTACGCGCGAGCGTTAAGGATGGGTAGCTTGGGGTCATTGGACAAAATTCTACGTGCTCGGAGACCGGGCTTTATAAACTGCGTAAAAAAATGACATCAAAAGTATGACAGATTGTACAGCGTCCCTAGCGGATCCTTTCGAGAACTAAAATCTTCATAGATTTTTTGATGCACTCGCTAGCAATAACGTTCAATGCAAACTCGCACTGAGGACACTAATCTTCACTTTCCATCAGGTGAGATGCAGGCCAAGAGCTTCTCTACCGTGGGTTATAAATATTAAAAACAATAAATCCTTGGTTAGCATAAATATAACAAAAATTCCGTTCTAATTCCCACGTTATTTATTTGTCTAAGATAGAAAATAATAAAATAATATTTATAACAATCGTTGTCTGTCCACCCGTCGTCGTACGTCACACTCACACTCTTCCGTCTTTTTCACACATCTTTACGTTCCGTTTCCCACTCATATCTTACATAAATAAAATAAAAAACAATAATTTTAGTGTGACAAGCCAAAGTGATTTTACCTTATTAATGAAAAAAAAAAATATACGCGTTTTTATTGCCACACAAGATGAGAAGACATTTACAATAAACTCAAGATGTGACTGAAAATGAATTTCTGAACTTTTAAAGAGAACATTCTATTAGTTGAGACATAGAATGCAGAAGAACCTATTGAATAAGCACTAATGTCAAGAACAGCACTAAGAATAAAGAAGATTTGTAACTGGACTAATGCAAGAAAACATTTTCAGAAGGCGAAGGTACAAGTTCACGAAAACGCCAAAACGAAAGCCATGGGTCAAGAATTTATACGAAAATCGAGAATATCCTGACAACTACACCGATTCAAAGTTTCTGGAAGACCTGAGGAAAAACCTGTTCGTTCAAAAAGTAACTTTGAGTGAAGCGTTCTACGGTTCCTTTCGGATTGTGTTTAGAATGTGTTTGTGTGTGCTATACGCAGTGCTATTCGTGTACATGTATAACGATTACGTTAATACCAATACCGTTATTTACGCCGGAATAACGGTAACGGTATTCTGTTATTTATTATACGTCGTTTTTGAAGGAAGCGACCAGTTAAGGCATGTGAGAACTGTGCTAGTTTATTTAGTTTTAGGTTATTTACTGTCACCTATAGTTCATACTTTGACAGATACTGTCAGCACAGATACGATATACGCTTGGGCTGTCATAATGATGTTGGTGCATTTAATATTTTTCGACTACGAAGTAAAAGTAGCATTAGTGTCAAAATCTTTGTCTATAAACGCGGCCATTTTTGCATCTGTTTGTCTAGTATCTAGACTGGCAACACCGTTCGACGCGTTCATTTTGCTGACCGTATCTGTCATCTTTTTCGTGCTAAGCCCGCAGCTTTTCAAAGTGCTGCTATACACAAGATTGTTTACATTCATTTATTTGATAACGTTATTAATAACGTTGGCGAGTCTGTACACTGTATCGGTAACGTTACTGTGCTATTTCGTTATTTTGGTGGGCATTGTGAACGTGTATTGCCCGATTATGTTTGTGAGATGGCAGAAATATAAAGCCAATATCTATGGGCCGTGGGACGAGGCGGTAATAAATGATAGCGATGATTTAGATGAATGCTTGCAAAATATATGAAGTGTCTTAGAAATTATAGGTCGAGCGTTTAACTCAGTCAGTGCACAGAATAATAATAAGTACTAGGTACAGAAGTTTTACTTCGCGAAGGTATTTAAAAAAATGTATGCTCAATGTCATTAACAATATGGTGTAATTTAGCCTGTCTCAAGAGTCAAGCACCATTTTTTTGACAAACGTCAGTGATCGGCACTGCGCCGAAGCTATAGGGCTGACTTCGGTAAAATGATGTGACGTGAGGTGCCAAACTGCGGAAAATGTCGGAGGAAATACATGATTTAGCATGAATTATCATGAATAATATTAACTACTTATTTACCTCTCAGTGTCTTGAGGCAACTTAAAAAAGTACATTCTGTGTTTTTATTATTATTTAGGCAGTTAAATACTGCACAGTATTTAGTACACCATTTTCTTTATTTTCTTCCATCACACACAAGAATACGCGTGCGTGAGTCAATGTTCGCTCGTACATGTGAGGCCTTGTCGAATAGTATCCTGTAGGTGGGCCATCGTGCGTGTTTTGTTTTCGATGTAAACTCGCGGAGATGAGCAGGCCTGGTCAGTGTCTGAGGTATGGAAGCGGCACGGGAGCGACCATTTTTAAAATGAAATAGTTTATTTAGTACATAGGCCCGGGCAGGGCACTTTGACATAATATTATGACGTGACAGAGCATACAAATATGAAGTCTTGCTGACATTTGACGTCACAAAAACACGCAGGAGTCAACTCAGTTCTGTGGTATGCTTATAAAAGAAAAGTACAAAATGTAGGTAGTGTTGTGGTTAATTTATAATTATTTAATGCAGTTATAGCTCTTGCAACTCACGAAGGCGAGTGAGCTTTACTTGTTTGTGCACGTGTACATGCACATAACGATATCGATAGTGTAATGTCTGTCAAAACTTTTGGAAAACGAACAGTAGCGAGCCACCACACATGTAAAGCTCACTCGCCTTCGTGAATTGCAACAACTATAAATCCATTAGCAATTCTTTACAGTTAGTCAAATGTTTTATTTATTTAGTTTTGGCATACTTTAAAGTAAATTAATGCATGTATTCTTTACTTTAGATTTTTACTTTAAATCATAAGAAGTCTAGAAAACATTCTAGTCTAGTTCCAATTAATCTTCTAAGGGCGTTTTTCAAAATGTATTGTCGCCTGTATAATCTTTTGTAGGCGAGATTAACTCGCACTTGACTGTTTAATTGTTTTGTTGATTTGTTGTTTAATATTAGATCACTGCCATTTTTGATATTTTAAATTATTTGGGCTCAAAATGTATTTTTTTGTAATAAATAAATATGTTATCTTTTAATCTGTCTTTTAGTGTGGTGTCCTTTTACCTCTAGTAAATTAGTAATGTATAATATGGATGTTTCCTGGGTAAAAAGCAAGAGTTTGTATTGGTCCGTCAGTTAACCTATAAAAAAATACTCGACACGTCATATTTTTCAATTTTTCAAACTAATGAAAATTTTAAGAGATAAAGCAGGCCAAAGTTCAAACGAAGAGGCCCGTGACGTCAAGGAGTGCTTGAAAGTGTAGCATTTAGTGACGTCGCGCGGAACCTAGACGCATCATAACTTCGTAATTACTTGTTTGATTGACAAATAATAAAATACGTGTCCAATATTTTTGATACTCTAATGGACGGACTAAAAGTTTTTTTTAAGAAACTATCCTATTATGCTAATCACATGAATATTTGCCTCTGGTGGGATTCGAACCCGCAACAAATCATTTACACGTATTCTGTAGGTTAGATCAGTCTTCTAAAAAAATTGCCAAGTTTTTTAAAGAGCTATATTTTGCCTTTTGAATAATAGGTGATTCTTGTATTCCTTAAATGTATACATAACATAACCAGTTACAAATATTTGTAACTAGCTTTCCGCTCGCGGCTTCGGCGGCGTGGAATTTTGTCTGTCACAGAAAAACTTTATCGCGCGCGTCCCTGTTTCAAAAACCGGGATAAAAACTATCCTATGTCCTTTCCCGAGACAACCTATCTCTTCGCCAAATTTTATCAAAATCGGTTTAGTGGTTTAGGCGTGAAAGCAAGACAGACAGACAGAGTTACTTTCGCATTTATAATATTAGTATAGATCTATTGACCTCACATAACACGTTAAAACAACTGCGGTATGTGACGTCATGCTCAGCTAAATCCAAAACATTTTTTTTGAGTAGTGTAATTTAAAATTTCTATCAGTATTCTGTACAAATATGTATTTTTTACAGAGAAAACTTCACCCTACAACTGCTGGCGAAATTCAAGAACAAGTTACACGCCATCAAAGAGAAGGCAGCCACTGAGGGTGAGAAAGAAGAGCCTAAGGATGACGAAGACATGAATACTGATGACTGGTAAGTATCCACAGTCATCAGGTCATTTAAGCTCATAGCAGACTTATCAACTTGAAAAGGGATCAACACCGCATCGCCTTTCGCGAGCTGTCATCACCTTTCGCGCGCTGTCAACCGCGAGGCGAGTCGTTTACGTTACGGTGCGGATAAGTGTGCGTTGCAGTATAGGGTTTCATACAAATAATATTGACCGCCTCGAGTTGATACGGTTACGATCCCTTTCCGGGTCTTTAGTCTCCACTGCAGTAGCACGATCCTCTCCTTTACCAGAGGTAAATTTAACTTTCACCCTGGCTAGACGGGTTGGGGCTCAGCCTATACGGGACTATTTCTCTGCAACTCCTGTGTAGCCAGGATCTACAGCTTGACCGCCAATAAAAGCCCAACCAGTGAAAGTCAAGTTTGTCCCGGGGGATACTCCTCCAATACTCGCCAGTTTACCCTGTCTTCAGCTTGTCACTTCCAGCCTTTGCCCGCGACCTTTCGCAAGTCGTCATTCTATTTAGCTAATGGCGTCCTACACTACGCTTGCTGACCCACTCAATAATTAATTTGCCCCAGAGGTTATCATTTTTAAAAGATAGAATTTGGTGGTTCATACCTTATAAGCCAATAATTTAATAGCACTATGTAGGTACTTGCAAAGAGAATACTCACTGAAAACCTATTATATTTAGTACCTTAAAGAGAATTAAATATTCAAGTAGTAAGTAACGCCATAGCTTGTCTTGACCGCATAATATCTATTGGAGAGCTGCAGTTTGACTTCTCGTTAAAGTACGTCAACTTCCTTAGTGACAAACAGCTCTTAGGCCTCAGCCTTGAATTTAGCGGGCAGCGGCGCGGGAGCGGCGGCGGCGCGGGAGCGGCAGGATCTTATGCGTAAAATCAAATAGACCGGTTCTCGAAAACAGCGGCGCGGCAGCGGGCAATGAGCGGGCAGCGCACTCCAGTCTAGCGGCGCTCACTTCTTCCTTTTGCCCGGAATAAATTTGAATCGAAATAAAATTGTCGCCGTTGTTCAGACGTTTCGTTTGCGAATAAAAACAAATATGTCGACAACACAACCCCGAACACAACACTTCGCCGCTAAAGTGCCCGCTTGTTTGGAAAACGGGTCTGCATTGCCCGCCCCGCTCCCGCGCCGCTGCCCGCTAAATTCGAGGCTGAGGCCTTATGACTAAGTCCGACTTGGCTGTCGCGTACTTGGCCGTTTTTTAAATTTACTTTTGGTCTACAGGCTTGGCCACACCCTTAAGTTCGAAGACAAAGGCGCGGTTCTGGCTAAGGACGCGTCCACCAAAGGCGACGACTGGTTTGACATCTACGACCCAAGGAACCCGCTCAACAAGCGGAAGAGAGAAAAGAACGAAAAACCTAATAATAAGAATAAATAGCTGTTGGAATAATTGAGGGTTTCTTTCTTTCATTCTGACAGTCCATATATCTAAAGTGTGTCAATTGACTGTGGTGTCAAGTAACTACCCTATTGAACCCACACTGTTATCGAAATTAGTGTCACTCTTTCCTTTGGCCTGTCATTCGTTAGTGACGTCATAGTACACAGATTGCTAGGGTTAAATAACACTGAAGTGTCTCAAATATGACATTGACAGGAGAGCACTACTATTAATGTTTAGACACTAAAGTGTTCATGATATTGACAGGAGGGCGTTTCTATCAATCCTGTGTTGTTAGATTTTGATTTTTGCCACTTGACGTTTCAGAATCGTTGCACTATAGTACCTGCTTAAGTCAATGGTGACAATTCTTCTGATAATACGGAACCCTTGGCTGTTTATTGAGTGTCTCGTACTTGACCGTATTGACTCTTGACAAGTCCTGTGTGTGATATTAACGAACCGTTACAGCCAAGTCGGACTCACTTGACTGTCTCGTACTTGGCCGAATTTCTGTTAAGGCTTGGCCACTTAGAGGACAAAGGCGCGGTTCTGGCCAAAGAAGCGTCCACCAAAGGCGACGACTGGTTCGACATCTACGACCTAAGGAACCCGCTCAACAAGAGGAAGAGAGAAAAGAACGAAAAACCTAATAATAAGAATAAATAGCTGTTGGAATAATTGAGAGTTTTATTTATAGCCACAGCATACATGCTATCAGCATGGTCGGCCATTGATTGCAGCGACCAAACGTAGTCGCCCCAAGTAAACTTGGCAGCGCACTGTAGCAGACGAGGTTAAGAATATCGGCAAGACTTTCAGCGAGATCAAACGCGAAGCTAGGCCCGAACGCGATGGAGGACTGTTGTGCCCCTACCCCATCTACCTAAGTCAAGCAGCGACCACACATTCCACACCGTATACTTAAAAACGCTTGACGCAGCGACAGCAGTCGCTAAAACGCGCGATTCCTTCGAAGGCGTAAAGTCGCGATCGCCAACGCTGGTGCTAAAAGTACCTAGCTGTGGCCCATAGACGTTGTTTTTGACAGTGTCATAATATTACTGTCATTCCTTTAAGCCTTTATGGTAATGGACGCTTTCATGCCCAGATCTGGCCATAAATAAAATAAGATGGCATTGGCATTCGTTCGTTCATTCGTTTCAGCCAAATGACGTCCTACTGGACAAAGGCCTCTCCCAAGGTTTTCCATAATGAACGATCCTGCGCTGCCTGCATCCAGGTTCTTCCCGCGACCTTTACCAGATCGTCGGTCCACCTAGTAGGAGGCCTGCCCACGCTACGTCTTCCAGCGGCCCCAACGGCCATCGTCTCTACGAGCTATGTGCCCGCCCAGAGCCACTTGATTGCATTGGCATTACCAGAGGCAAAACAATAGAGGATTTAGGCCCAGAACAGACGGTGAAACGCAACTGCAACGAAACTGCAACTGCTAGTTACTTTTGAGTTGATGTTTACAGTTTGAAACTTTCAAACTAGTCGCGTCGTGTGTGGTCTCTCAACGGACGCTATGGCAGAAACTTAGATGCAACTCAAAAGTAACTAGCAGTTGCAGTTTCGTTGCAGTTGCGTTTCACCGTCTGTTCTGGGCCTTAGCCTACACTCCCCACGCTAGCCAAACACAAAATCCAATAACTTATCTAAAGAGCATATCAGTGTTTTAGCACTGTTTTTCCTCAACTTCGCCCAAATGCAGCAATTATCCGCCATAATAATTATGTTATATAATTACCATTTCTAATTACTCTAATAAAACTCTCATTATGTTATAAACTAACTGTTTTATACCTGTACCATGGTATCTCATGATTTGACGTTCGACCTGTCTAAAGCCTGGTCCGTGAGCACGTAGAATTTTGTCCAATGACCCCAAGCTATAGTTCCAAAATACTGGACTGTCCTGTCGATGACATTGACAGTGGGGCGCCACCGTCAATACCGGATCGCTGGTTCAGATTTTTGCCATGTTGGAAACCATATAGTTGAACGATGGTAGCGCCCCCCTGTCATTGAGTTTGGTGGGACAGTTCAGCGTGGGTCATCTATACCCATCCTTATCGCTCGCGAGTAGGTAATTATGTTACTGTCGCGCTCGCACACTCACTGCGGGCGCCCGTCGCACAGTCGCAACAGCAATATACTCGTAATTACGCGCGAGCGATAAGGGTGGGTAGCTTGGGGTCATTGGACAAAATTCTACGTGCTCACAGACCGGGCTTTACCAGATAAACTACTTTAATTTTAACCGACTTTAAAAAAAGGAGAAGGTTCTCAAGTCGACTCTGTGACATTTTCATTATCGTCAGGACATTTAGTCTCCACTGCAGGAGCACAACCCTCTAATTTACCAGAGGCAAATGGAGGATTTGGCCTACACTCCTCACGCTGGCCAGACGGGTTGAAGAGGCCTGATGTTCGCAAACTATTGTCCCTAAGTACTTAGTCACCTCTTACGACATCTGCGGGCAGAGTGAGGGTGGTCACATCTGAGACAACCATCATCCATCATTTCAGCCACAGGATGTTTATTGCTGAACATAGGCCTCTCCCGTTGATGTCCACGCTGCGTTTTCCGTTATGAAGTCCACTCCAGAACCCTGCAGCCCCATCGGCTGTCAGTTCTGCGTACTATGTGCCCTGCCGTTTGCCAACTTCAGCTTGCTAATCCGTCGGGCTATGTCAGCGTCTTTATTGATCTCCTCATTTCTGTTATCTTTGCTTAATAATAATATTGGTTAATGGAGTATAAAACCAATTTATTCTTACAATGGAATAAACAATCATCCACCCATAGATTCCGGTAGTTTTCATGGTAGGTGCTCAAATGACTGGTCAGTGACCTCTCAAGTGTACAACACCTTCTTGTTGTTTTATCTTTCATCTCTGCCGGTCAAATTTCATGGGTCAGATTGTCTGCTTCTGTAGCCTTTGGATTGATAGTGATGTGGTACTTAAACTATCGATAAATCTAAGACAGAATCACCGATCGAAATACAGGCTAATATCGCTTTTTTGGTTTTGTCTCAGACTCGTGAGGTCTCGGGTTCGATTCCCAGTGGGGAAAAACTTTCCGGTTGGTTTGGCTGATGGTTGAGATTTTCTTAGTTCGCATGGCTTAGCTACCACTATCTTATTTATGTCTGTGACCTTATCTAGAATCATATCAAAATTTGCTTCGTCGGTACTTGTTTACGCAGAGGTAAGAACCTCTAGAAGACGAATTAGATCTTATGGTTCTCTTCGGCCCATTGAATTTTTTTGTGTCGATAGAGTTTTCGGTGTTGAAAGAGTCGGCCATTTTTGCTATCAAGATTGCTAAAGTTAACTAGAAGAGAATGCCATAACATGGTATTAGCTTTCCTTTTTGCACATGGAAATGTTGTGTGTACTTAATAAAGTTTAAAATAAACAAAGTCTATTGGCACGGCGCCGCAACAAAGTCACCTATGCTAGAAGATTGTGGAAGAGAATTGCGACTTTCTAAAAACAAGCGTGAAACACACGTCCATAACACAACAATTTTCTTTGGTTTTTCCTTGTTTATCGATACGTATTTCGCCCATCCCTACAGCGAATTTGCACACATTATTAAATTAATAATAAATTTCGCGGCGTGTCCGTCTGCTGATGGTGCGATAACGCGGGTAATTATCTCATTCATTGCGATTCTCTTTGTTTTGCTTTGGGGAAAGAATTGGGAGGACATGACTGTAGTTGGCTTCCTGAAAGTGCCACCCTGAAAGACCATTTTTTCCATCTGGAAACGTTTTGCGTACCTACTTAAGCAGGAAGGCGCTGGATGCAGGCCGCTACCAACCGGTCAATCTAGGAATCATTGGGGGAGGCTTATGTTCAGCAGTGGACGTCTTGTCCAAATAAATGTTTTTCTTTCTTTCTTTCTTTCTTGTGGCTGAAATAATGATGATGATGATGCCGATGGGGACGGCCAGTGGGTTATTATGATTATATGGGACTCTCCCCGCTAGAGGGGCAGGCTTACCCACTAAAATCCAAAGTTGTCTACCGGAGCCCAAGTAAACGGAGCCGCGAGATATTGTCCTAACTTGGACATTGATCTGAAAGACCCTGTGTTGTTTTTTTCTGTACGGTGTTATAGACCTTGTAATATGTTGTTCAACTGGCAAGATACCACTCATCTTTCAAGTCTGTCGCTGATGATTCCTCCCGATCAAGTAAGATGAATCAAGAGCCTTCCCCGTTGTAGTTTAAAAAATCGACATATTTTAGTGTATCTTTACTTAGGTACCTATAGGAATTAACAAATTTTTATACTTGGGAAATCGATTACCTCAGGTGGAAAATTGACCCTCGCTGGGCCTAGTCCCCATAGCTTAGCGGTCAGAGCAGTTGCCCGACAACCGAAAGGTCTTAGATTCTATTCCCACCAGTGACAAAATTAAAAGTAAAAAAAAAATGACAGTCAAAATTTATTTCTGTGCGTAAACTATTTTTAAACTTACTTAGTACGTGTGTTCTTATCTACTTATTTCCAACGCAGCTAATTCTTTGTCCATCGTTCGTTAACCCTAACCAGCAACAGTTTTCAAAATCGTGAGAGATAACTGAATTTTGGGTTTTTTTACAATCTAGACTTAATTGTTAGTCTGTGTCGAAAGTAAATAGCTAAAGTAATTGTCTAATTGTGACATGCAATTAATTAAGATGCCACTATTATAATTTGGAAAATTCTTTTCATATTTTATGGGATTTTTTCCCGCGCTTTAGTAAGTTTGACCTTCGTAGTGATTGGGAGAGGAATGCTCTTGGCGAAGGTTCTAAGTTCGATTACCAAGAGAGAAATTCAAGTTTCATCATCATCATCATTTCAGCCACAGGACGTCCACTGCTGAACATAGGCCTCCCCCAATGATTTCCACATCGCTCTGTTGGTAGCGGCCTGCATCCAGCGCCTTCCTGCTACCTTTATGAGGTCGTCGGTCCATCTTATTTCGTACAGCGCCAGGTACACAGATAATTCAAACGAGTTACTTACATATTAACCAACTCATTTCATTTATGTATTTCAAGCAACAAAGTTTTTTTAATAGTTTTCATGACTAATCAGTCTTATCTTTGAAAATTAATTGGTTTTGCTTTTAAGATTTCTGTCCTCGTTTTTAATTTCTTCTTCTTAGGGTCTTTTCCTACGTCCATCCAGTTTTGTGGGATCCAGTAAAGTAATATCCCGCAAAACTGGACTGTCGTGTGAACAAGTGCGTGTCTGAGAACACACTGCAAATAGGTTGTCGTTCAAACCTAATAAACGGAATCCTGCAAAAAAAAAGTTTTTTTTATGCAAAACAAGGCAGGTATTTAAACACAATCGCACCTGATGTTAAGTGGGATGCAGATTAAGATTGTTATTAAGAGGGATATCTCTGTACACTTCTTTTCCGCTTTGATATTAATTGATATCATCGGTCCAACGAACTGGTTCCCTGATGTAGTTACTCTACAAAATAAAATGGGCCAAAATTCCAACTAAACCGAACAAAGGAAAATTAGCTCAATTTTTCTGTTAAGCCTTCCTAATTTTCGGCAAAAAACTAAATCCCGATGTAACGTATAATCACAAGATCTATATCTTTGGTTTCCAATAAAAAACCACGAGGTGCTGGGGTCTACAAACTGGCAAGATCTTGAATTATAATGCTAACTATCTTATGAACGTTTTGACAGGACTACTGCGAGTGTAGAGTTAGGGAATTAAGTAAGGTATTGATTTTAGCCCGAAAGTTTTTGGCATAGAACTCGTTCAAGGAACTTTTACACGTCCCAGTATTAACTCTACCATTGCTTCGGGACAATAAATGGGCCAGTGCTGAGAAGAAGCAGCGCAAGAAACTCAGTCACTATTATTGTCAGCCTCTTTTTCAAAGGTTTCTTTAACAATAATAATAGTAAGTACCTATTACTTAATTGTTACTACCCGTAAGGGCTATACATATATCACCGGGATACCATGGCGGCGCAACCAGTCGCCGCTACTAACAAAATGTATGCAGCTTTGCGCAATCAAAGGGACACGTGAGTAACTCTCTATAGAGCTGTATACATTTTGTTGGTAGCCGGCGACTGGTTGCGCCGCCATGGTGTCCCGGTGAAATGTAGCCCTAAAAGTTCGTAACAAAAAGATAATTAAGTTGTATTAATAAAAGTTTCTTTTTTCAAAGTCAAAGTGTTACAGAAATCAAACAGTTTTTTCAGGAAGATGCCTAATCCGATTATGTTACACTACACATTTTCGCTAATTTATTCCGTAAAAACTTATTGGTTGAATGTGCAAAATGAGGTTTCATGATGAATTTTTTCACACTGCTCGACCATCTAGTAAAATTAAACATGATGATAGAGGGACTTGCTTACACTTACATAGAAAAAATTCCCAAGTCCAAATAAACAGTGGTCATCTTGAAATCATAGCGAGCAACCTTATAATCACCGGCCTACCGCGAAAACAATCGTTGCGGAAACAAAAAATAATGTTCCAATTCAGTTCACATACTTCTTATTCACACAGAATGACGTCATGAATGTGAACAATATCGATTATGGCCAAAAAATCTATTGCCAACGTTTTTTGGAAATTATAAAAAACAATCAAGAGGCTACGTGCTGGAAAACGCAGCGTGGGACCTCCACCCACAAGGTAGACCGATGACCTGATAAAGGTAACAGGAAGGCGCTGGATGCAGGCTGCTACCAACCGTGCGATGTGGAAGTCATTGGAGAAGGCCTAAGTTCAGCAGTGGACGTCCTGTGGCTGAAATGATGATGATGATGAGTCAAGAGAGACTGTCTTTCCCGAACGCTATAATCCAGGCTTTTTCAAGGCGAGAGTGAATAGGCACTTGCAGGGCAGAAATATCTGCACCATCCTAAACTGCATCTCACTTAACTTCAGGTACGATTGCAGTCAAAGACCTAGATAGTTTCCAAAAAAGTGTGGAAGTGAGGGTGTCGTATTTTCATACGTTAAAGTAACTTCCTTCAGACCCAGAGGTTCTGGGTTCCATTCTCAGTGAGGAGAAATTTCTGCTCGGTTTGGCTAACTACCACCATCTTACCTAAGTCTGTCGCCAAGCATTGTTGTTATTCAAGTTTCGACAGTTGAACGTAAGATAGCCAGTACCTCTGTGGTTTAGGATTCCAGATAAAGCTCGCTTCCACCATTGGCCTGATCATCACTTAACATCAGAAGAGATGCAGTTTTTTTCCAAGAGTTTTCTTAGTTTTGGAGACTCCCAGAAGCATGAAAGTTCATTCTAAGTTATAACATAAAACGTACTAGCAATTCGAATTACGGATCCGATCCGTAAATGCATACCTACTCTTAAAAACATGACCATCTCTCCAGCAGTCGGCTAAAACTAACTACATAATCGGGCAAATTACAGCGTCGTTCGATCCGTTAACTCGTCGCTATCTTTTGTAACATGCCAAAACAAAGTAACAACGATTTACCAACTTAAGTTCACATGCGACTCAAAGGAACGTCTGTCCATCGAACCGTATCCACGAGACCCACCCAGCAAAGATTTGCGCCATATTAACAGCAAATAGCATACTGCGAAGACGCCATTTGCGAATTTAAAGAAAAAGTTTGCATTGTCCGCGTGGGACTTTTGGCGGGAACCGCGCTGTCAAGCTGACAGTTCTTTTATTTTTAAACGCGCGAGCGTTGAAACCTCTTTCGTCTTTTTAAAAACTCATTGCACTAAACTTTTTGGTCATAATTTAGTAAAAAGGATTTAAGTACCAAAAATGGTTTCTTCCAGTAAGTTTTGTTAGAAATTAAAATGAAAGTGCCATGCTAGTTAGATTGTTAGCTAAAATGTTGTGTGTACTAGTCCTGTGCCCGGCTTTGCTCGTCGCCGTGCAGACGTTGACCATCGATTCGCAATTGGGTACCTCTGTTGAAGGTAAGAAAATACCTAGTTACTTTGTGAGGATGAATGTTTTGTTACTCTTTCACGCAAAACTACTGAACGGATTTGGATGAAACTTTTCAGTGCTAATGTTTATGTACATCAGAATAACATAAAAACTACAATTTCATGTGGGCATTGAAGGATTAAATTAAACTGACTGACATCAACGTACTTACAGCCCAGCTATTAGGATAAGAAACTTTAACTTTTGCACAAAACTTTCGTTCATTTAACATCGTTCGTTCGTTCGTTTCAGCCAAATCACGTCCACTGCTGGACAAAGGCCTTCTTCAAGGATTTCCACAACGACTGGTCCAGTGTTTTAACAAAATAGTAAAATATAAATAATTGTCAAAAATTCAATGAACGAATACTTACGAGTATGTCACAATGTCTAGCTTGATCTGCTTTGGCTGTTACCCTTAGTAGATTATTACTGTGTCTTTATATAAAAGTGTGATTTTTATTCATAATTGACTCTAACCAGACTCGAATTTTCAGTAGACGACAACGACACTAACAGTTATTGCTTTTTTACACGGCCCTATTTGTTCCACTTAGGTAGGTACCTACCTATAATCGTCCGTGACTCTCACTCGGCATGGGGCACACTGAAAACCAGCGTCGTGGCCTCCCTCACCGGGGGCCACGGCATATGCTGAGTGGGGTCCCATTGCGATGGGCATCGCTGTGCGACAGGGTGGCACTGCTTAGTTTACTTGCTCATTCATTGTATGTTTTATGTCACCTCTGTCTTATTTGCTTTTTTTTTATTTTACCTCTTTTGTCTTTTGTGATGTCCATGGCAATAAATGTTTCTTTCTTTCTTTCTTTCTTTCTTTCTTTCTATAATAAAATTCGTAATTAAGATGTTCTTACATACTTAAACCGATTTTTTAAATCAATTCGATGAGGCCATCATAATAGAATAGTTACGTCATCGTCCTTCATTGTTACGAATAAAATTTGCGCTGATTGATTGTACAGATGCGAGCACATGAGCTTAAAAAACAGAAATATACAAAGTTCGTCATCAAGCGGGTTTTCCACCGCGAGCGATGACTCCGTTTACCTCGCAATATAAAAATGTATGGGCAGGCCTCCCAGTAGGTGGACCGAAGAACCTGGATGCGGGCAGCGCAGGATCTGTCAGATATCCTTGGCGGAGACCTTTGTCCAGCAATGGACGTCATTTGCACTTATCTATTTATTTATTTATTAAAGACGCAAAACAGATTACAATGAAGGTTTCACAAATGCATATGTTTTGTCTTCATAGGGGTCACTTAAAAATTAGGTAGAGATTGATGGTGAAAACGGGCATTAATCCGGCACTGGGTAGCAGGAGGCGATCATCATCAATTTTATCATGTCTGCTGTCTTGAAATCGGATCAAAGTAATTCTATTGACACACCAATTCTGTGTCCTCGTATAGGTAAAATTATAGAAAATAACATAATTCTTCTAAATAATGGAACTAATTTCATTAAGAAGGCCGTAATTTGAAAACCATTTCAAGGATGAAACTTAATAATCACAAATCACTCATTCTTCTAGTAGTTTTCTTATTTCACAAACTAGCGGCCGCCCGCGACTTCGTAGGTACGCGTGGATCCCATTTTACCCTCTTAGGGGTGGAGTTTCGTAAAATCCTTTCTTAGCGGATGCCTAGCCTAGGTACGTCATAACATCTACCTGCATGCCAAATTTCAGCCCGATCCGTCCAGTGGTTTGGGCTGTGCGTTGATAGATCAAACCTTTTCAAAAGTATAGGAATGTTTTCTTTGAGTAAAATTTTCTATCTACAGTATTTACAGTACTTTCCCTCCACGTGGCGTTACAAAATTCCACCCTGTATATAGGTATTTAGATTGCTAACTCGGCGAACTTCGTACCGCCTTTGTTCATCAGATAATATATGATTCTAATGGTGAAAGTGAAAACATTTTCACAAAAGCTCTATTAGTTACGTCACGTTACGTGTTCACACACACGACAATCCAGTTTTTCTGCATTACTGGATCCCGCAAAACTGCAACCTGAAAACGAGCCCTAAGTTAGTGTAAATGTAGAAAAGATGAAAGTGGACTCAAAATGAATTATCCAAATTTTTCCTTTCAGACTGCTTCGAAAGAATATCCATTGGAGAACAACTGCCACCCGACGCCATCTATCGGAACGTGTCGGAACTAACTACTCGCGAGTGCGAACAAATCTGCAAGCAGGGTAAGCAGTGTCAGACCTACGACTATGGGTAAGTGTATGAACGTACTAGATGGCGCTGTTAGTTTTATAGTGGGTGTCATAGATGGCAGCACATGTTTTCTTTTCATAAAATAGTAAACTTTTCTTGGCATATTTATTTAGTGTTAATTTATACTTAATATTAATACGATATAGAAAAAATACTCGAATGCTTTATAAAAATAAATGGATTTATGTTTGTTACTCATTCGTGCAAAAAATGCTGAATGGCCTTTGATAAAATATTACAAAATCAGAATAGGACATAAGCTATTGTTTATTAAAATTCTCGTGGAGGAGGCTGCGGCCAGAAACTAGTTGATTTTCAATTTCTTTACTTTGGTTGATTAGTAGGTACGACTTGTAATTTTTTTTGTTACTTTCTAGGGTCGGAGCTAAAGGCAACGCGACATGCAACCTCAGCATGCTCAACGAAAAGGAGCTGAAAGAGAAAAGCCTTCTTCGACGTCACCCTGACTACGACGTCTACATACGTCGCATCCTATGCGAGCAATCTCCCCCCTCCCCCCTCCAACCACAGTTCGATGACCCTGGAGATGGTCCAGGGCCTGTCCACCGGCCCGTCTTCAGACCTGATGACGACGAGTTCAAACGCCCCTTAGATGACTACCCTACTGACTCCAGACCATATGAAACGAGACCAGACCTGATCAAACCAATAACTCCATACAGACCCCCATATAATAACCACATAGACAACGATAGACCTGATGATTATTTTAATCAGAAACCAGCATTTGATAGCCCTCCAAGTTATGGTGCCCATAAGCCCCAAGACATCCCATATAGACCCCACAAGCCGTACCAAAACCAGTCTTCTCACAAACCAGATCCATACGATGAACTGCAGTTCCAAGGACCTTACAGACCTTCAAGACCTTTGGACCCATCGTTTTGGAGACCAGATCCGTACCATCCTCCTCATTTGAACGATGAGTTACCAGATTTATATGGCCCGAAACCCATCAGGCCTAGTCGACCTAATGATATAGACCCATACCAGTTAGAAAAGCCACAATATCATTACATAATACGGCCCAATCGTAAGCCCAGGCCAGAACTAGACTTAGGCTATGGAGTGCAGCCTTTGAAGCCAGATTATCCGACTAAACCTGATCCATACGGACAGCAAGACTTAGGCCACCCATCCGGGCCTATAGGCCCACCAGATCCGTATAAGCCTTCGCAGGACTACCCATCTAGGCCTTACAATAAACCAAGCTATAGTTACAACAGTCAATACGCTAGCAGCTATGGGCAATCTCAAAACCAGGACAATTCTATTTACTTGGAAATATATGACCCTCCCAGTCCATATAGGCCTCCAAAAAGGCCCGTAAACGACAGGCCAAGTTATGGTCCAGGGCAGAGTGGTTATGGTCAAAATTACGGTTATGGAGACCAAGGGATCTATGGTTATGGGAGTCATTCATCTCATAGCTCATTCTCACAGTTAAATAGCCAGTCTTATGGTCAGAGCACCATAACTGAACTTGATCAAAACTACCACCGTCCTCAAGACTCAGGGTATAGACCTTCAAAGCCTGCATACGACAGCCACAATTCAGGGTATGGCTCCAGTAGTGACACTTCCCAAAGCTATGGCCTTCAGACGCAGAAACCGACTACTCAAAGGCCTTCGTATAGCAGCAGTCAAGGATATGGTGGAAGCTCGCAAAGCTCTCAATATGAAAGTGATCATAGCGACGCATCCTATGGGTCTCAATCTTATGGAAGTTCCAACCGACCTTCGTATAGTAACCAAGACAACAACGATAGTGGTTACGGTTTACAAAAGCCTCAGAAACCAAATGATTCCAATCAAAAACCCTCGTATGGAAGCGACCAAGGATATGGTGGTAGTCAACCGTCTTACAAACCAAATGATGGTGGTTATGGTGTAAGTCAAGGTTCCTATGGGAGTCATCAGTCATTTGGCTATACCGAACATCATGACAGTCAGTATTCATCTCATCAAAGCAGCCAATCGTCTGGTTATGGTATAAGTAGACCTCCTTACTCTGATAGACCTACATATTCAGATAACCGACCAGGATATGGAGGAAACAGACCCTTAGGAGATGAAAGACCTTCGTATGATAGACCATCGTCTTCTTATAACGATAAACCTCCATACAGCAATGACAGGCCTTTATACGGTAACGAGAAGCCATCTTATAGCAATGATAAGCCGAGCAATGATAGACCGTCATATGGGAATGAAAGGCCATCTTACAGCAATGATCGGCCTTCTTACGGTAACGATAAACCGTCATATGGTGAAAAACCTTCATATGGAAATGATAGGCCTTCATATGGTAATGACAGGCCTTCATATGGAAACGATAGGCCTTCATATGGAAATGACAGGCCTTCATATGGAAACGATAGGCCTTCTTACGGAGATAGGCCATACGAAACTAGCAGACCTGGATATGGCGATACAAGCAAACCAAGTTATGATAATAGACCAGCTTATGGTGAATCTACTAAGCCTTCATATGACAATAGGCCTTCATACGGTGATAGACCTTCATATGAAAGTAATCCTCCTTCATACGGAGATAGTCGTCCTTCATTTGACAATAACCGACCTGATCCTTCTTACGGTAATCGTCCTTCATACGGCAGTTCTCAAGAATCTCCACAATCCGGTTACGGTTCTGAAAACGACTACAAGAACTCAGGTTACGCAAAACCGGGCCAGAAACCCGGTTCCAAACCGGTCGGAACCAGACCGAACCAGACGGATCTGGATCGACCTAATATAAAACCGGTTTATGAGTATGAATTGGAGAAACCAAATAATGTGCCAAGTTATATAGTAAGACCAAGTGGAGAAGTGATTACTTCAAGACCCATGACTGTTGGTGATTATGGTGATAAGCCTGGACGAAGAGACCCTGGTTATCCTGGTGCCCCGGTGTCTTATAAAGGTCAGTCAAACTTTTATATTCTTTATAAGTAGTAGGTATGTAGGCAGTTTTCAGGGTAGTTATAGGTACTTGTCTCAAATTATAGCTTGCCTACCACCACTTTGGAACAGCATATTAATTCAGGTCTATTTATACACGTAGGTATAGCTAACGTAATATAAAACGTAATAGTAAACGTAACTTCAGAATAACTTATCGGTTTTTTAATTGGTAATTTCGAACTCCTCCTATGTTCTTCTGATTAATTTCGTTGCGGGTCCAATGACAGTTTAACCACAAATAATGGTTTAACTTTCCCCGGGACAAACTTGACCTTCATTCATTGGTTGGGTTTTTGTGGCGGTCAAGCTGTAGATCCTGGCTACACAGGAGTTGCAGTGGTGGGAACGAGAGGTGGGAATAGTCCCGTAACTTATCGGTTGGTGTTAAAAAGTGACAGATAAAACTCACTGCGTTTTGTCTCCCAAATATTTATTAAAATAATCATTAGTTTTGTAACAATGCAATGATATAAAATTGTATATAAAAAATGGTAGAGACCATAGATAATCCATTAATGATTTTCTTGACTTACTAGTAGAACTGTGGTGGTAGTGCCCATGAAGCTACAGATAAAAATGGAGGCCACACTCCGAATACCTACTTGAAGCACAAACTAAGTATCACTATCTCGCTCTCTGTGGGCAGACTCGCTCTTTCTAAATAAACAAAAAATATAAAATTGCTCAAATTCAATGAAACCAATGTAAAATCTTTATTTCTTGACATAGGTATCATAAAAATGATAAGTGTAATTACTGGTAAAACGTTTTAGGAAGAAATTACTGTAAAAAATGTGAAAAATGTTTACAATAATCCAATGTCGGAAATCACGAAATAAACACTTACGCGTGGAATCTTATGTCACTTCCAGGACACCACGTACTACCGCAACCACGCACTACAAAATTTTGCACCAATTCTTGTGATAAAACAATGATTATTTCCTGTAAACAATCTCAAACGAAATTAACTGCTTAATAAACAAAATAGTTGAAAATAGTAAACAACCGCCATGATGGGCCGGATTGGGCCGATGTTGCCACATGGTACCGATTACCCAGGAATTGGGATTGTAATTCCCTGATTCGCCAACACATTAAGCCTAAATGGCCGACAATTTTGTGATTTTTTATTTAACTAGGTAATCTCAGTTTCAAATATTAATTATTTATTTGTTTAACTTCTGATTTGGTTAGTGAATTGGCTATTTCGAAGAATTTACAAGGAGATTTAAATCAGAAGATAGCAATACTACAGTTCACACTAAAAAGAGAGGTAGGGCCGCAGAGAGCGAGATAGATATAAGTAGGTATTTGACTCAAGATTTTGTTCCAACTCTGCCCTCCATTTTTATCTTTAGCTTCATGGTAGTGCCCAAACTAGGTAACTTAAGTCTGTCTTTCAGAGACAGAAAATCAATTTAAGAATAGTACCTAATACCTATGTAAAGTTATGCACTATTTTATTACTAATTTAGACTATTGGACCACCATTTCAACTCCATCCTGTATAAATAGTTCAAAACTTTATAGTCAGAGTAAACCATGATTAACATTTTGAGCTAGGCAAGTCAAGTAACGTTCATACACCCTTGTCATATGTATTTAAAGATATTAACCAGGTACCTATTTAGCGTCGTACTAAACAACATTTAATGAAATAAATAGCACAAAAGTCTATAAACTCACTAAAACCATGAATAAACTTAACCATTATTAACCTATAACCTCCAAAGCTTATCAACATCGCCACCCAAGGCGACCCGGAGGTTAAACAATGCACAATTATACCGAATGCAATTAATTGACACGGAAATTAAGTTGTAAATAATTTGTAGTTATCTATTTGAAAGGACAAGTCTTAGGCTGTTGTCGGTTCGGCGCCATTCCCACAAACTTTGGGGCAAATAACTTGGTAAATATGTTGTTAGGTTGTAACCTGAATGAGGGTTTTTTCACGTTGTAAAATCCGCCAGATGGCAATACGCGAGGTCCAAATGCTGCATGATTGGTTATTTTTGACATGACATTGACATATCGTCAGACCGCACATCCATGTCCCGCCGTCTAGCGGATCTTTCATATAATATGCGAAAACCCTCATTGCTTAGTAGGACCTAGATGAAAAATAAGAAAATTTTGACCAGCTTCCGGCAAGTCAAGTCTTAGGCTGATTGCATCATCTTATTTTAACTTTAACAAACATCAAAATCTGTCAAACTCCATACAAGAAACACCGGTTATCGTGGTAGTTACGGTTAGTAAGATGTTGCAACTCAGCCTTACTAGGCAATTCAGGTAAAAACTTAACAACTTGTTTTTTTACTAATACTTACCTACGTTATGTGCCACAAAAGTTTGTGGAAGTCGGATTCTAGTCAAAATTTCCTTTACATTTCTTTAGTACTTAAATAGGCACTAAATAAATGTGTAATCCAGATTCTCCATTCTCTCGTAAATTAGAGAGAGTCGTGCTCCTGCAGTGGAGACTTATTAATGATGATGATGATGGTGGTAACCTGCAATTCAAAATTCAAATTCAAATCGTTACAAAAGGGGGACAGATGACTGAAACAGTTTTTAAAACTTTGTATCATAATATAACATTATGTTAAATCCAGTTAACTCTGTCTTAACATTGTATTTAGATTTTGAATATTCTTATTCAAGCAATGTCACAATTAAGTAACGAACTTATTGTTACAGAATGTAATATTACAATGTACAGTTTGTGTTAAAAATATCCGTTTTTAATATTCTGTTAATGAGATAGATTGAGGGGACAGGGTGCAAAATGTTTTATCTATAACGCTTAGTACTTCACATAGTTCACGAATGTTCAAAGTAATGTAACTACATAAACTGAATAAATTGAAAAAATATTTTTTTTCATATAAAATATAATTAATTTACTTAAAACAAATGCCTCTAAAAGACAGGCAGACAGGATGACAAACAAATGAAGTACAAAGAGATTATAAAAATTGTTTAGTTTAATTACAACAAAAAATATAAACAGTGTGTGCAAAATATTTACGTAAAACCTATTATGCAGATATTTTTTTGTGTTGCTTTCTCACAGCACTGGTTTTAAATATCGGCTCAATAAAGCAGCACCATTCATTTGTGCAACGTAAAAAAAATTTTTTTTGATAAAAAAGTTCTAACTCAGTCCCCTGGCCCAAAAAATTCAAAAGCGCCATTCCAGCAGACATCAAACAAACATAATGTGTTATCAGTCCATCACAATGAAACAATGCACCGAGGTTGTCGGCTCTTCGCAGCCGTGTGTCACATTATAATGTAATGGACATTTAGAACGAATTCGTGTGACCGAAAATAGGTGAGATTTTTCATAAGGTCTAAAAAAATAGTGACACATACAAGCTTCTCCTTTTTTGGAAGTCGTTAAAAAAGAGGACATCAGCACCGTCGCATTGAGCCTAGACGCAGACCACTTTTAGTTGTCCGATAGTTGGGCCCGATTCTAATTTTTTATGAAGAAGCGACCGATACATGCCCATACTGATTAACAGCCAGATTCAACTATCGGCCGACTAAAAGTCGGTGGTTTGCGCCTAGGCTAATAGAATAACAAATTGTCAATTTTCGGATTTCTTTCTTTACTTGTGCTGTAAGTTTCATTCTTGCTAACTTTCATGATTCTAGATCTATTGAAAGGACCTTATGGGTTTTTTTATTATCCTGCGAAGTGTCAGAAAATAAAGGCTAAATAAATATAATAATTCTCTTTAATTTGAGTTCAATGTTCAAGGGACCATAGCTGACATGGATATTTTTTTTATAATTTCAACTTGATTCTTAACTACGTGTTCCGGATAAAAAAAGGTGTTGATAGACAAACAAAAAAGTGATCCTATAAGACTTCAGTTTTACCTTATGAGGACCAGAGCCTTAAAAAGGTATTTAAGGATAACTTGGTGTTCTTTGATCACTCATGGATAAGATCACCTAGGTGATCAAATTGAACTTCTTATCCATGGGTGATCAAAGGACACCAACGTGTCGCTTGGAAGCCACTTTCATCACCTGGGTGATCAAATCCAGGTGATCAAAGTGGAATAGACCTTAAAAAAGGTTTCGCACAAGAAACTCAAATTAAAACCCATATTGTGACCAAAATCTGTGACCGCAGTCAAAATAAAAGATAGTCAGATAGATGTAGCCTTCGTTTGACCATCACGCCTCGTAGCATATACCTATGACATAATTTGACATTTGAAAAACTATTTCCTACATTGTGCAGTGTGCGTATCAAGCTTTACATAGTATAGCCTCTATTGCAGCAGCAATAGGAGTTATTTTGTAACAGAAATGTAAAGTATGATGTGGTGATAATGTGCTAATGAGAGCAAAAAGTCAAAGTCAAGCCAAGGTCCTTATTAAAAACGATTTTAAAACACCATAATGTGGTGATTTACGGAAACATGCCTTAGCAATGGGGTTTTGGTAGAGAAGAATAAGACCACCTCCAGTCTTCCGTGGATGTCGTAAGAGGCGATTGGGATCATCATCATCATCTCAGCCACAGGATGTCCACTGCTGAACATAAACCCAACCAATGATTTCCACATCGATCATCGACCGGTTGGTAGCGGCCTGCATCCAGCGCCTTCCTGCTACATTTATGAAGTAGTCTGTTTTTGTAGATGGTCGTGCCACCCCGCGTTTTTGTTATGGGATATTTATGTAAACATTAGGCTACCCCAACCCATTTGGCCAGTGCTGAGCGTGAGGAATGTAGGCCAAATCCATTTGCTTCTGCTACAGGGAAACTACCTTCTCCATTATTAGACGAGAGGCAAATGGAGAATTCGCTGGCCAGATAAGCTTGGGAAGCCTATTATTAGCATTTTTATTCTTTGTCCGCCTCTTACATCAACATCCATCCCTCATTTTTAAGTTTCCCCTACGTAAACAAAATTCCTGTTATTTGTTACCATAGAGGTCTCTTAAAAATTAGGGATTGAAGGTGAAAACGGGCATTAAGGTCCTATGTCCCCTAGTAGTCCTCCATCGCGTTCGTCTTGAGTTTCGCGTTTGACCTCGCTCCAGGTCTTACGGGACTATTCCCACCTCTCGTTCCCACCACTGCAACTCCTGTGTAGCCAGGATCTACAGCTTGACCGCCACAAAAACCCAACCAATGAAGGTCAAGTTTGTCCCGGGGGAAAGTTAAACTGTCATTGGACCCGCAACGAAATTAATCAGAAGAACATAGGAGGAGTTCGAAATTAAGGTTCGACTTCCCTCCATTGCAAAGCGGATGACAGGTGACAAACAAAGGTTTAAAACCTTTAAGAAAAAGATTATGCACCACGGACAATAAATTAAATTAAGGGGGCCTATCTTATGAGCAATTAGCAACTACCTGCCAATAATATTTTTTTTTTCGCTCCAGGTCTTGTCAATTTTCTTCGCCTCGTCTGCCACAGTGCGCCGCCAAGTTTGCTTGGGGCGACCACGTTTGCGTTTTCCTTGACCCCCAACCCTCCAATCCAGATATCCATGGGATGCTTCTATTCTACTTTACTGGATTTGGACGGCTAGATCTCTACTTCAAGGTTGCTTACTGCAAATTATCACAGTACTAATAGGTACATCTCATTTCTCTAAATTACTTCCACTATTCTTCATTGTTTCATCTTTAAAATATGATGAGAAGTCATAAATTATTCTGAAGAACAATACTCCCAATTCAAGTGCCGAAGAATGCCTCATATATCTCGGAACTCCCCGAAGTCTCGAAGATTTTTTACCCAATACAACGCTGGTATAATAGAAGGCCTAAACAATTTAGCTGGGCACACAGTTCTCTTGCTGTTTGGTGGTGTGGTGCAAGGCACAAAACTTAGATGGAAATTCCACCTAACCACGCATAAAGGTGAATGACGCCCGTATTCACAAACGATGCTTGCTTAAATGCTTAAGTGAAGCAGCAAATCGAACGTACAGCGTTGAATAGAGAGAGCTCTGTGATTGGCTCATGTGTCACCCTGTGTTACGAATATTTGTTTGTGAATACGGGCGTGAGTTTCTTTTGCCACTTCTTCTTAGACTTGTCACATTTTTCCACTTTGTAGGGGGCTGCTCTGCGAGCTATGTGCTCCACCCACTGCCACTTGATTTGAGCAATTCTCATTTCTGATTCGATCACGCAGGGAAACTCCGAGCATATCCCTTGTAAAACTGCAGTGTTGAGGGCAAGGCCATCGAAAGGCAGTCAAATCGTTGCCTCCCCTTACTTAAACCACAACAAGATAGTGATCTGGTATCAAAGAATCTTAGAATCATTGTGTACGAAACTTATTGTTAAAGTTATATCATACACGACCTTCGCTATTGTCTATTATTTTAGAGGATTTATGATGGGCCAGTAAAAAATAATCATGTCTCACCGCAAAGTTGATTGCTTTATTGCTAATTTTCTTTGGTATAAGTAGTCGCAGGAATTTTTGATCAAACGTTTGTTGCGGCGCTTCTTCTCAGCACTTGGCAAATGTTGGTCTCGAAGCGCTGATAGGGCAAAAAGATTATGAGCCGCTTAAGGCCTCGCCCTAAGGGCAAAACTTTAATACTTTAAATTTTATTTCTTGACGTTGTCAAAAGTGAATTTTTCTTTGGCTGCGCTTGCAAAGCACTTGTTTCCAGTTTACGATTGACTTGAAAATTTGACGATGAATTTTTTATGCGAGAAAATATTATGTAGTTCAAGTCGATTATAAATATAAAAAGTCATTAATATTTGCAATTTGCTTTAAAAAGTACTTTAACTCATACTTGTTAAAACCTACCACTTCTGTGCTAAGAAAAAGCACCGAAAGAATCTCAGTCACTACAACCTATTAAAGTTGGGTTTCTCTATAAATCGTAAATGTGCCATTAAGCTGAAACAATTATGGCATTAATTTTTTGGTTTGTTCTCAAGCTGTGTCTTACAAATTAGGCATTGAATAACTTTAAACTGAAGATATTGCATAAATTTTCGTGGTTTGACCGGATATAGTTTTGACTGTAACATACTAATATACCTTCCTTGGGGGAGGCCTTTGTCTAGCAGTGGAGGTCTTTCGGCTGAAACGAACGAACGAACGATATACCTGAAAAATTGCCACCTACCTACATATATTTTTTTTTGCCTATAAGCTACCCGAATTAATCGTTTGCATGCTAGCATATTTAACTTAATATTACTATAAATGTTTTGTGTTTAGCGAAAAAAAAAGATAATCCAGCGTCCTTCAAAACCCCATTTAGGATTAGCAAAAACCAAACAACAATAAAACAAACGTAAACAATCACAGCTCTTCCGCGTACTCGGATAGATTGCATTTTTCCGGCAAGACGGAGTCGAAACTAAATCTTCTGCCTTTTTTGTATTTGTAAAAAAAAACTGGAATTATTTGTGAATAGGAGAGGGTTCCGTGCAAATTGATTATTTTCTCACACGTGATGTAAAATTGATACATACTTAGTTCACAATAATATGATTATATTTAGAACTGACTCGCCCTTTAGCCCTTATGTTTTCCCAGGACATATCTTGCGCGTAACTAATTAGACCCACAGTATGTGAAGGAATTGACCTCAGGGCCTGTTAGGACCCTTTTCCACGGCAATCCAGTTTTGCAGGATCTAGTAATGCTACCCGCAAAACTGGACTGTCGTGTGAACCCACAAGTGTGACTTTGAAATTCAAAT
Organism: Ostrinia nubilalis; assembly: GCF_963855985.1. NCBI lineage: Eukaryota > Metazoa > Arthropoda > Insecta > Lepidoptera > Crambidae > Ostrinia > Ostrinia nubilalis. The sequence continues at coordinate 5,605,693 of NC_087114.1, read as the reverse complement.
TTCAAATTCAAACGGATCTGTTTTTTGCGGGATACTGCAAACGGGATGGTTGTGTGAATGTTAATACATACTCATCATCATCATCATCATCATAATTTCAGCCACAGGACGTCCACTGCCTCCCCCAATGACTTCCACATCGCACGGTTGGTAGCAGCCTGCATCCAGTGCCTTCCTGCTACCTTTATCAGGTCGTCGGTCCACCTTGTGGGTGAATGTCCCATGCTGCGATTTCCGGTACGTGACCTCCACTCCAGAACCTTGCTGCTTCATCGGCCCTCAGTTCTGCGTACTGTGCCCTGCCCATTGCCACTTCAGCTTGTTAATCCGTCGGGCTATGTCAGCGACTTCAGTACGTTTACGAATACTTAGTTATTTTATTTATTTAAATACGGAATCCTGACCTGTCGCACTTTGTCCCACAATAAATGACGTCCTTGGCGTATTCGGAAGACGAAGGAAGCTATTAGACCACAGATATGTAATGTCAACTTCTGCACCGATTTAGGTATGATTATAATGACATTACTATCTTGGAATAACAATCATTAGTAACTACATCAAAATAATTCATCTGACATCTTATAATATAAAATTTATGGTTTTAGTCCACCCTGAATCTTATATCGATTTACTTAATTAAAATATTAGTTTTAGAGGAGTAATTTACTTTTATGAAAAAAAAAATTAAAGTATCAAATAAAATCAAATAATTTATTTACTTTCAGACACGTATGTGAATGTTATTACTCCCTCTTGAAAAACTACTGCACAATTCATGAGTCAGCCCTTCCACAAAGATCTCCTTTTTACCCATAAATAATGGAGAAACTCTTATTAGGCTGGGTTGCACCATTTTACTTTGACTTTAATAAACGTCAAAAATCTGTCAAACTCCATACAAAAAACACCGGTTATCGTTAAAGTTACGGTCAAAGGTAGGTGGTACAACTCTGCCTTAATCTGCATCTCACTTAATGGTGTGATGGATCAGACCGAACGTCGAAGCGATCTTCACCAGGATCTGGCTATTTTACCTCCAACTGCCGAAACAATGTTACCATTGTTGTTATGGCGACCTTAGGTAAGATGGTGGTAGCTAGCTAGGCGGACTTAAGATGAGTTACACCACCTAACTTTGACTGTAACTATAACGATAACAGGTGCTTCTTGTATGGAGTTTGACAGATTTTAATTTAAGATAGCCAGATCCTGGTGAAGATTGCTTCGACATTCGGTCTGATCATCACACCATTAAGTGAGATGCAGACTAAGGCTGAGTTACACCACCTAACTTTGACTGTAACTATAACGATAACAGGTGCTTCTTGTATGGAGTTTGACAGATTTTTGACGTTTGTTAAAGTTAAAGTAAGATGGTGCAACTAAACCTTAAAAACGAAAATATTGCCCCCACTAAAAATCAAACCCGATACCTCTGGATCTGGTGGTCTTACCGATTCCTACATAAAAAGTAACCAGCCTTTAGTTTCTTATGCAGCTTCCTAATTGCTATTGTATCACTAAAATTAGGCCATAATTTATCCCTTCAGACCACAACAAGATCCTTCTAAAGTCATTGTTGTTTTAAACATATTACGTCATTTTACACCAAACAAAAAATCTAAGGATGAATCAGGGTACTAGGTGAATTGAATCACCTTTAGTTTTTTGTTGATTTGCAATCAAATGAGGTATTTATGTAAAATAATAGTTGTGTTGTGATGATTATCAGGCGCTCATTCAATTCATTATTAGGTCATTTATGCTCGTCTTCACCATCAATCCCTAATTTTTAAGTGACCCCTATAAAGAAAATTCCTGTTATTTGTTACCATAGGGGTCACTTAAAAATTAGGGATTGATGGTGAAAACAGGCATTAGTCTACAATAAAGGAGCACGTCTCTCACGAATTTCGTCATCATCATCATCATTTCAGCCATAGGACGTCCACTGCTGAACATAGGCCTACCCCAATGATTTCCATATTGACCGATTGGTAGCGGCCTGCATCCAGCGCCTTCCTGCTACTTTTATGAGATCGTTGGACCACCTTGTAGGTGGACCTCATTGTCCTCATTTTACTAGAGGCAAATGGAGGATTTGGACACTGCCTGGATGCGGGCGGCGCAGGACCGGTCTTTGTGGAAATCCTTGTTAGGCTTTTGTCCAGCAGTGGGCGTCATTCGGCTGAAACGAATTGCCACGTTGGACAAATCATAATTATGACATTTACAGGAGGGCGCTATAAATGTTAGTATTTATTGATACTGGGTTGTTATTTTTTGATTTTTGCCAATTGGGAATGTTACTAGGTATGCAAAATCACTTGAAACCTATGTTACAGTTAAGCTTTTACATTTACAAATACATTAGTTTTTATTTCATTCAAAAATACCCAGTAGTTATGATTTTATAGGCATTCAAAGTTCGCTTAAATATTGAGTCCCGCCGACGGTCACGTGACCCCGTGTGACGTACATTCACAGCGTCCGCTCACTAGAAAACGGATATAAACATACTTAAATATTTTTTTTTTTGTAAATACAAACTTATTATACATATTAACACCCAGACCCATCACAGAAATTAAAATTGAACCAAACCCAAACTTGATGCGATTGTGTCGTTTTATTGCGAATTACTAGTCCAGTCATTATAGTAAGTTCACCTCGGAATTCGAGATACCCAGCTGTAAGTCTGTAAATACGTGTATATTGACACCCTAAAAGTTGTCTCAAAACCTACATATGGTAGGGTGTAAGCAACTATTAAATTTCAAGGTCAACGGTCACAAAAATCGGTTTTTTGCGCTTTTTTTAGAAATATCTCATTTCCTGTGGGTTTTTGCTATTTGTATTTATTATCAATATTGTAGAATACTAAATTCTCTACAAATTTTGTTTAAAAACTTTTTTTATACGGTGAACCGTTTTCGAGATAGAGGGCGGAGAGCGCGCGGTCACTGCATCACTTCAGGTCTACTTAAGCGGTTTAGATTTTTCATACAAAAGGATTTTCCCGCTAATTCCTGTGGGAATTTCGGGAATTCCTTGTTGTAACTAAGCTTTGAGTTTACTAAGGTACCTACATGCCAAATTTCAAGCGTCTAACTTCCGTTAAGCGTTTAGATTTTTCATACAAAAGGATTTTCCCGCTAATTCCTGTTCCCGTGGGAATTCCTAAGTATACTATAACCTGCCCAGGTGTATGAAGAATAATTGTACCAAGTTTCGTTAAAATCCGTCGAGTAGTTTTTGTTTCTATAAGGAACATACAGACGGACAGAATTCTATACATGAAATATATTTTCAAAATAACTATCAGGGGGTGATTAGTGATCGATACTGATGCCAAAAATGCAATCAGTAAAATTTTTGTCTGTCTGTCTGTCCGTCTGTATGTTCCTTATAGAAACAAAAACTACTCGACGGATTTTAACGAAACTTGGTACAATTATTCTTCATACACCTGGGCAGGTTATAGTTTACTTAGGAATTCCCACGGGAACAGGAATTAGCGGGAAAATCCTTTTGTATGAAAAATCTAAACGCTTAACGGAAGTTAGACGCTTGAAA